>NW_027274612.1:0-90945 GCF_030028105.1 Mobula birostris
TTCAGGGCAGGAGTTTCAGGTCAAGAGATTCAGAGCAGGTGATTCAGGCAGAGTTTCAGTGCAGGAGTTTCATGGCAGAAAGTTTAGGGCATGAGTTTCAGGGCAGGAGATTCAGGGCATGACTTTCAGTGCAGGAGTATTCAGGGCATGATTCAGGGGCAGGAGAATCAGGGCATCGAGATTCAGGGCATGAGTTTCAGTGTAGGAGATTCAGGGCAGGAGTTTCAGGGCAGGAGATTCAGGGCAGGAGTTTCAGGGCATTTGATTCAAGGCAAGCGTTTCAGGGCAGGAGATTCAGGGCAGGAGATTCAGTGCAGGAGATTCAGGGCATGAGATTCAGGGCATGAGATTCAGGGCATGAGGTTCAGCTCGTGAGATTCTGGGGCATGAGATTCAGGCATGAGTTTAAAGGGCATGAGATTTAGGGCATGTGTTTCAGGGCAGGATATTCAGGGCATATGTTTCAGGGCAGGAGATTCAGGGCATGAGATTCAGGGCAGATATTCAGGGCCAGGAGTTTCAGGGCAAGTTATTCAGGCATGAGTTTTCAGGGCAGGAGATTCAGGCAGGAGATTCAGGACAGGAGTTTCAGGGCATGGAATCAGGGCAGGAGAATCAGGGCATGAGATTTCAGGGCATGAGTTTCAGTGGAGGAGATTCAGGGCCGGAGTTTCAGGATATGAGATTCAGGGCTGTGGTTTTCAGGGCTTGAGATTCAGGGCATGAGTTTCAGTGCAGGAGATTCAGGGCAGGAGTTTCAGGGCATTTGATTCAAGGCAAGCGTTTCAGGGCAGGAGATTCAGGGCAGGAGATTCAGGTGCAGAAGTTTCAAGGCATGAGATTCAGGGCAGGAGAATCAGTACATGAATTCAGGGCATGAGTTTCAGTGCAGGGAGATTCAGGGCAGGAGTTTCAGGTCAAGAGATTCAGAGCAGGTGATTCAGGGCAGGAGTTTCAGTGGGCAGGTTTTCATGGCATGAAATTAAGGCATGAGTTTCAGGGCAGGAGATTCAGGGGCATGACTTTCAGTGCAGGAGTTTCAGGGCATGAGATTCAGGGCAGGAGAATCAGGGCATGAGATTCAGGGCATGAGTTTCAGTGCAGGAGATCAGGGCAGGAGTTCAGGGCAGGAGATTCAGGGCAGGAGTTTCAGGGCATTTGATTCAAGGCAAGCGTTTCAGGGCAGGAGATTCAGGGCAGGAGATTCAGTGCAGGAGATTCAGGGCATGAGATTCAGGGCATGAGATTCAGGGCATGAGGTTCAGCTCGTGAGATTCTGGGCATGAGATTCAAGGCATGAGTTTAAAGGCATGAGATTTAGGGCATGTGTTTCAGGGCAGGATATTCAGGGCATATGTTTCAGGCAGAGATTCAGGGCATGAGATTCAGGGCATGAGTTTCAGGGCAGGATATTCAGGGCAGGAGTTTCAGGGCATGTTATTCAGGGCATGAGTTTCAGGGGCAGGAGATTCAGGGCAGGAGATTCAGGGCAGGAGTTTCAGGGCATGAGAATCAGGGCAGGAGAATCAGGGCATGAGATTCAGGGCATGAGTTTCAGTGGAGGAGATTCAGGGCCGGAGTTTCAGGATATGAGATTCAGGGCTGTGGTTTCAGGGCTTGAGATTCAGGGCATGAGTTTCAGTGCAGGAGATCAGGGCAGGAGTTCAGGGCATTTGATTCAAGGCAAGCGTTTCAGGGCAGGAGATTCAGGGCAGGAGATTCAGTGCAGGAGATTCAGGGCATGAAATTCAGGGCATGAGATTCAGGGCATGAGGTTCAGCTCAGGAGATCTGGGCATGAGATTCAAGGCATGAGTTTAAAGGCATGAGATTCAGGGCATGTGTTTCAGGGCAGGAGATTCAGGGCATATGTTTCAGGGCAGGAGATTCAGGGCATGAGATTCAGGGCATGATTTTCAGGGGCAGGAGTTTCAGGGCATGTTATTCAGGGCATGAGTTTCAGGGCAGGAGACTCAGGGCAGGAGATTCAGGGCAGGAGTTTCAGGGCATGAGAATCAGGGCAGGAGAATCAGGGCATGAGATTCAGGCATGAGTTTCAGTGGAGGAGATTCAGGGCCGGAGTTTCAGGATATGAGATTCTGGGCTGTGGTTTCAGGGCTTGAGATTCAGGGCAGGAGTTTCAGTGCAGGAGTTTCAGGGCATGAGATTCAGGTCATGAGTTTTAGGGCAGCAGATTCAGGGTAGGAGATTCAGGTTATGAGATTCAGGGTATAAGATTCAGGGGAGTAGTTTCTGCGCTTGATATTCAGGGCAGGAGTTTCAGGGCATGAGATTCAGGGCAAGAGATCAAGGGCATTAGTTTCAAGGCATGGCTTTCAGGGCAGGAGTTTCAGGGCATGAGATTCAGGGCATGAGATCAAAGCCATGAAATTCAGGGCATGAGTTCAGGGCAGGAGATTCAGGGCAGGAGTTTCAGGGCATGAGATTCAGGGCATGAGTTTCAGTGCAGGAGATTCAGGGCAGGAGTTTCAGGGCAGGAGATTCAGGGCACGAGTTTCAGGGCATTTGATTCAGGGCAAGCGTTTCACGGCAGGAGATTCAGGGCAGGAGATTCAGTGCAGGAGTTTCAGGGCAGGAGATTCAGGGCATGAGATTCAGGGCATGAGTTTCAGGGCAGGAGATTCAGGGCAAGAGATTCAGGGCATGAGATTCAGGGCATGAGATTCAGGCAGGAGTTCGGGTCAAGAGATTCAGGGCAGGAGATTCAGGGCAGGAGATTCAGTGCAGGAGTTTCAGGGCAGGAGATTCAGGGGCATGAGATTCAGGGCATGAGTTTCAGGGCAGGAGATTCAGGGCATGACTTTCAGTGCAGGAGTTTCAGGGCATGAGATTCAGGGCAGGAGAATCAGGGCATGAGATTCAGGGCATGAGTTTCAGTGCAGGAGATTCAGGGCAGGAGTTTCAGGGCAGGAGATTCAGGGCAGGAGTTTCAGGGCATTTTGATTCAAGGGCAAGCGTTTCAGGGCAGTAGATTCAGGGCAGGAGATTCAGTGCAGGAGATTCAGGGCAGAGTTTCAGTGCAGAAGTTTCAGGGCATGAGTTTCAGGGCAGGATATTCAGGGCAGGAGTTTCAGGGCATGTTATTCAAGGCATGAGTTTCAGGGCAGGAGATTCAGGGCAGGAGTTTCAGGGCATGAGAATCAGGGCAGGGGAATCAGGGCATGAGATTCAGGGCATGAGTTTCAGTGGAGGAGATTCAGGGCCGGAGTTTCAGGATATGAGATTCTGGGCTGTGGTTTCAGGGCTTGAGATTCAGGCAGGAGTTTCAGTGCAGGAGTTTCAGGGCATGAGATTCAGGTCATGAGTTTTAGGGCAGCAGATTCAGGGTAGGAGATTCAGGTTATGAGATTCAGGGTATAAGATTCAGGGGAGTAGTTTCTGCGCTTGATATTCAGGCCATGAGATTCTGGGCATGAGTTTCAGGCATGAGATTCAGGGCATTGATCAAGGCCATGAAATTCAGGGCATGAGTTTCAGGGCAGGAGTTTCAGGGCATGAGATTCAGGACATGAGTTTCAGGGCAGGATAGTCAGTGCAGGAAATATCAGGGGCATGAGATTCAGGGCTGAGTTTCAGGTCAGGAAATTCAGGGTTGGAATTACAGGGCATGTGAATCAGGGCAATGAGTTTCAGGCAGGAGATTCGGAACAGGAATTCAGGGCAGGAGTTTCAGTGCAGGAGTTTCAGGGCATGAAATTCGGGGCATGAGTTTCAGGGCAGGAGATTGAGGGCAGGAGATTCAGTGCAGAGGTTTCACGGCATGAGATTCAGGGCAGTGAGATTCAGGGCATGAGATTCAGGGCATGTGTTTCAGTGCAGGATTTTCAGGGCAGGAGATTCAGGGCAGGAGTTTCAGGGCATTTGATTCAGGGCAAGCGTTTCAGGGCAGGAGATTCAGGGCAGGAGATTCAGTGCAGAAGTTTCAAGGCATGAGATTCAGGCAGGAGAATCAGTACATGAGATTCAGGGCATGAGTTTCAGTGCAGGAGATTCAGGGCAGGAGTTTCAGGTCAAGAGATTCAGAGCAGGTGATTCAGGGCAGGAGTTTCAGTGCAGGAGTTTTCATGGCATGAAATTAAGGGCATGAGTTTCAGGGCAGGAGATTCAGGGCATGACTTTCAGTGCAGGAGTTTCAGGGCATGAGATTCAGGGCAGGAGAATCAGGGCATGAGATTCAGGGCATGAGTTTCAGTGCAGGAGATTCAGGGCAGGATTTTCAGGGCAGGAGATTCAGGGCAGGAGTTTCAGGGCCATTTGATTTCAGGGGCAAGCGTTTCAGGGCAGTAGATTCAGGGCAGGAGATTCAGTGCAGGACATTCAGGGCATGAGATTCAGGGCATGAGATTCTGGGCTTGAGATTCAGGTCAGGAGATTCTGGGCATGAGATTCAAGGCATGAGTTTAAAGGCATGAGATTGAGGGCATGTGTTTCAGGCATGAGATTCAGGGCAGGAGTTTCAGGGCAGGATATTCAGGGCAGGTGTTTCAGGGCATTTGATTCAGGGCAAGCGTTTCAGGGCAGGAGATTCAGTGCAGGGAGTTTCAGGGCATGAGATTCAGGACAGAAGAATCATCGCATGAGATTCAGGGCATGAGTTTCAGTGCAGGAGATTCAGGGCAGGAGTTTCAGGCATATGATTCAGGTCAAGAGATTCAGGGCATGTGATTCAGGGCAGGAGATTCAGGGCATATGTTTCAGGGCAGGAGATTCAGGGCATGAGATTCAGGGCATAAGTTTCAGTGCAGAAGTTTCAGGGCATGAGATTCAGGGCAGGAGAATCAGGACATGAGATTCAGGGCATGAGTTTTCAGTGCAGGAGATTCAGTGCAGGAGTTTCGGGTCAAGAGATTCAGGGCAGGTGATTCAGGGCAGGAGTTTCAGTGCAGGAGTTGCATGGCATGAAATTCAGGGCATGAGTTTCAGGGCAGGAGATTCAGGGCATGAGTTTCAGTGCAGAGTTTCAGGGCATGAGATTCAGGGCAGGAGAATCAAGGGCATGAGATTCAGGCATGAGTTTCAGTGCAGGAGATTCAGGGCAGGAGTTTCAGGCATTTGATTCAAGGCAAGCGTTTCAGGCAGAGATTCAGGGCAGGAGATTCAGTGCAGGAGATTCAGGGCATGAGATTCAGGGCATGAGATTCAGGGCATGAGGTTCAGCTCGTGAGATTCTGGGCATGAGATCAAGGCATGAGTTTAAGGCATGAGATTTAGGGCATGTGTTTCAGGGCAGGATATTCAGGGCATATGTTTCAGGGCAGGGAGATTCAGGGCATGAGATTCAGGCATGAGTTTCAGGGCAGGATATTCAGGGCAGGAGTTTCAGGGCATGTTTTTCAGGGCATGAGTTTCAGGGCAGGAGATTCAGGGCAGGAGATCAGGGCAGGAGTTTCAGGGCATGAGAATCAGGGCAGGAGAATCAGGGCATGAGATTCAGGGCATGAGTTTCAGTGGAGGAGATTCAGGCCGGAGTTTCAGGATATGAGATTCAGGGCTGTGGTTTCAGGGCTTGAGATTCAGGGCATGAGTTTTCTGTGCAGGAGATTCAGGGCAGGAGTTTCAGGGCATTTGATTCAAGGCAAGCATTTCAGGGCAGGAGATTCAGGGCAGGAGATCAGTGCAGGAGATTCAGGGCATGAGATTCAGGGCATGAGATTCAGGGCATGAGGTTCAGCTCAGGAGATTCTGGGCGTGAGATTCAAGGCATGAGTTTAAAGGCATGAGATTCAGGGCATGTGTTTCAGGGCAGGAGATTCAGGGCATATGTTTCAGGGCAGGAGATTCAGGGCATGAGATTCAGGACATGAGTTTCAGGGCAGGATATTCAGGGCAGGAGTTTCAGGGCATGTTATTCAGGGCATGAGTTTCAGGGCAGGAGATTCAGGGCAGGAGATTCAGGGCAGGAGTTTCAGGGCATGAGAATCAGGGCAGGAGAATCAGGGCATGAGATTCAGGGCATGAGTTTCAGTGGAGGAGATTCAGGCCGGAGTTTCAGGATATGAGATTCAGGGCTGTGGTTTCAGGGCTTGAGATTCAGGGCAGGAGTTTCAGTGCAGGAGTTTCAGGGCATGAGATTCAGGTCATGAGTTTTAGGGCAGCAGATTCAGGGTAGGAGATTCAGGTTATGAGATTCAGGGTATAAGATTCAGGGGAGTAGTTTCTGCGCTTGATAATTCAGGGCAGGAGTTTCAGGGCATGAGATTCAGGGCAAGAGATCAAGGGCATTAGTTTCAAGGCATGGCTTTCAGGGCAGGCGTTTCAGGCATGAGATTCAGGGCATGAGATCAAAGCCATGAAATTCAGGGCATGAGTTTCAGGCAGGAGATTCAGGGCAGGAGTTTCAGGGCATGAGATTCAGGGCATGAGTTTCAGTGCAGGAGATTCAGGGCAGGAGTTTCAGGGCAGGAGATTCAGGGCAGGAGATTCAGGGCAGGAGTTTCAGGGCATGAGATTCAGGACATGAGTTTCAGGGCAGGAGATTCAGGGCATGAGATTCAGAGCTTCACTTTAAGGGCTGGAGTTTCAGGGCAGAAATTTCAGAGCATGAGATTCAGGGCATGAGTTGCAGGGCAGGAGATTCAGGGCATGAGTTTCAGGGCAGGAGTTTCAGGGCCTGAGATTCAGGGCATGAGTTTCAGGGCAGGAGATTCAGTACAGGAGTTTCAAGAAATGAGATTCAGGCTTAAGTTTCAGGGAATGAGATTCAGGGCTGTGGTTTCAGGGCTTGACATTCAGGGCTGCAATTGCAGGGCAGGAGATTCAGGGCATGAGTTTCACGGCAGGAGATTCAGGGCATGAGATTCAGGGCATGAGTTTTAGGGCAGGAAATTCAGGGCAGGAGTTTCAGGGCATGAGATTTTGGGGCATGAGTTTCAGGACAGGTTATTCAGGCCATGAGATTCTGGCATGAGTTTCAGGGCAGGAGATTCAGGGCATGAGTTTCAGGGCATGTGATTCAGGGCATGAGTTTCAGGGTATGAGATTCAGGGCAGGAGATTCAGGGCAGGAGATTCAGGACATGAGATTCAGGGCATGAGATCAAGGCCATGAAATTCAGGGCATGAGTTTCAGGGCAGGAGATTCAGGGCAGGAGTTTCAGGGCATGAGATTCAGGACATGAGATTCAGGGCAGGAGATTCAGGGCATGAGATTCAGAGCTTCACTTTAAGGGCTGGAGTTTCAGGGCAGAAATTTCAGAGCATGAGATTCAGGGCAATGAGTTGCAGGGCAGGAGATTCAGGGCATGAGTTTCAGGGCAGGAGATTCAGTGCAGGAGTTTCAAGAAATGAGATTCAGGGCTTTAGTTTCAGGGAATGAGATTCAGGGCTGTGGTTTCAGGGCTTGACATTCAGGGCTGCAATGGCAGGGCAGGAGATTCAGGCATGAGTTTCACGGCAGGAGATTCAGGGCATGAGATTCAGGGCATGAGATTTAGGGCAGGAAATTCAGGGCAGGAGTTTCAGGGCATGAGATTTTGGGGCATGAGTTTCAGGGCAGGAGATCAGGCCATGAGATTCAGGGCATGAGATTCAGGGCATGAGATCAAGGCCATGAAATTCAGGGCATGAGTTTCAGGGCAGGAGATTCAGGGCAGGAGTTTCAGGGCATGAGATTCAGGACATGAGTTTCAGGGCAGGAGATTCAGTGCAGGAATATCAGGGCATGAGATTCAGGGCATGAGTTTCAGGTCAGGAAATTCAGGGTTGGAATTACAGGGCATGTGAATCAGGGCATGAGTTTCAGGGCAGGAGATTCGGAACAGGAATTTCAGGGCAGGAGTTTCAGTGCAGGAGTTTCAGGGCATGAAATTCAGGGCATGAGTTTCAGGGCAGGAGATTGAGGGCAGGAGATTCAGTGCCAGAGGTTTCACGGCATGAGATTCAGGGCAGGAGATTCAGGGCAGGAGATTCAGGGCATGAGATTCAGGGCAGGAGTTTCAGGGCAGGATATTCAGGGCAGGTGTTTCAGGGCATTTGATTCAGGCAAGCGTTTCAGGGCAGGAGATTCAGTGCAGGAGTTTCAGTGCATGAGATTCAGGACAGAAGAATCATCGCATGAGATTCAGGGCATGAGTTTCAGTGCAGGAGATTCAGGGCAGGAGTTTCAGGGCATATGATTCAGGTCAAGAGATTCAGGGCATGTGATTCAGGGCAGGAGATTCAGGGCATATGTTTTCAGGGCAGGAGATTCAGGGCATGAGATTCAGGGCAGGAGTTTCAGGGCAGGATATTCAGGCATGAGATTCAGGGCATGAGATTCAGGGCATAAGTTTCAGTGCAGAAGTTTCAGGGCATGAGATTCAGGGCAGGAGAATCAGGACATGAGATTCAGGGCATGAGTTTCAGTGCAGGAGATTCAGTGCAGGAGTTTCGGTCAAGAGATTCAGGCAGGTGATTCAGGGCAGGAGTTTCAGTGCAGGAGTTTCATGGCATGAAATTCAGGGCATGAGTTCAGGGCAGGAGATTCAGGGCATGAGTTTCAGTGCAGAGTTTCAGGGCATGAGATTCAGGGCAGGAGAATCAGGGCATGAGATTCAGGGCATGAGTTTCAGTGCAGGAGATTCAGGGCAGGAGTTTCAGGGCATTTGATTCAAGGCAAGCGTTTCAGGGCAGGAGATTCAGGCAGGAGATTCAGTGCAGGAGATTCAGGGCATGAGATTCAGGGCATGAGATTCAGGGCATGAGGTTCAGCTCGTGAGATTCTGGGCATGAGATTCAATGGCATGAGTTTAAAGGCATGAGATTTAGGGCATGTGTTTCAGGGCAGGATATTCAGGCATATGTTTCAGGGCAGGATATTCACTGCAGGAGTTTCAGTGCATGTTATTCAGGGCATGAGTTTCAGGGCAGGAGATTCAGGGCAGGAGATTCAGGCAGGAGTTTCAGGGCATGAGAATCAGGGCAGGAGAATCAGGGCATGAGATTCAGGGCATGAGTTTCAGTGGAGGAGATTCAGGGCCGGAGTTTCAGGATATGAGATTCAGGGCTGTGGTTTCAGGGCTTGAGATTCAGGGCATGAGTTTCAGTGCAGGAGATTCAGGGCAGGAGATTTCAGGGCATTTGATTCAAGGCAAGCGTTTCAGGGCAGGAGATTCAGGGCAGGAGATTCAGTGCAGGAGATTCAGGGCATGAGATTCAGGGCATGAGATTCAGGGCATGAGGTTCAGCTCAGGAGATTCTGGGCATGAGATTCAAGGCATGAGTTTAAAGGCATGAGATTCAGGGCATGTGTTTCAGGGCAGGAGATTCAGGGCATATGTTTCAGGGCAGGAGATTCAGGGCATGAGATTTCAGGGCATGAGTTTCAGGGCAGGATATTCAGGGCAGGAGTTTCAGGGCTGTTATTCAGGGCATGAGTTTCAGGGCAGGAGATTCAGGGCAGGAGATTCAGGGCAGGAGTTCAGGGCATGAGATCAGGGCAGGAGAATCAGGGCAATGAGATTCAGGGCATGAGTTTCAGTGGAGGAGATTCAGGGCCGGAGTTTCAGGATATGAGATTCAGGGCTGTGGTTTCAGGGCTTGAGATTCAGGGCAGGAGTTTCAGTGCAGGAGTTTCAGGGCATGAGATTCAGGTCATGAGTTTTAGGGCAGCAGATTCAGGTAGGAGATTCAGGTATGAGATTCAGGGTATAAGATTCAGGGGAGTAGTTTCTGCGCTTGATATTCAGGGCAGGAGTTTCAGGGCATGAGATTCAGGGCAAGAGATCAAGGCATTAGTTTCAAGGCATGGCTTTCAGGGCAGGAGTTTCAGGGCATGAGATTCAGGGCATGAGATCAAAGCCATGAAATTCAGGGCATGAGTTTCAGGGCAGGAGATTCAGGGCAGGAGTTTCAGGGCATGAGATTCAGGGCATGAGTTTCAGTGCAGGAGATTCAGGGCAGGAGTTTCAGGGCAGGAGATTCAGGGCACGAGTTTCAGGGCATTTGATTCAGGGCAAGCGTTTCACGGCAGGAGATTCAGGGCAGGAGATTCAGTGCAGGAGTTTCAGGGCAGGAGATTCAGGGCATGAGATTCAGGGCATGAGTTTCAGGGCAGGAGATTCAGGGCATGAGATTCAGGGCATGAGATTCAGGGCATGAGATTCAGGGCAGGAGTTTCGGGTCAAGAGATTCAGGGCAGGAGATTCAGGGCAGGAGATTCAGTGCAGGAGTTTCAGGGCAGGAGATTCAGGGCATGAGATTCAGGGCATGAGTTTCAGGGCAGGAGATTCAGGGCATGACTTTCAGTGCAGGAGTTTCAGGGCATGAGATTCAAGGGCAGGAGAATCAGGGCATGAGATTCAGGGCATGAGTTTGAGTGCAGGAGATTCAGGGCAGGAGTTTCAGGGCAGGAGATTCAGGGCAGGAGTTTCAGGGCATTTGATTCAGGGCAAGCGTTTCAGGGCAGTAGATTCAGGGCAGGAGATTCAGTGCAGGAGATTCAGGGCATGAGTTTCAGTGCAGAAGGTTCAGGGCATGAGTTTCAGGGCAGGATATTCAGGGCAGGAGTTTCAGGGCATGTTATTCAGGGCATGAGTTTCAGGGCAGGAGATTCAGGGCAGGAGTTTCAGGGCATGAGAATCAGGGCAGGAGAATCAGGGCATGAGATTCAGGGCATGAGTTTCAGTGGAGGAGGTTCAGGGGCGGAGTTTCAGGATATGAGATTCTGGGCTGTGGTTTCAGGGCTTGAGATTCAGGGCAGGAGTTTCAGTGCAGGAGTTTCAGGGCATGAGATTCAGGTCATGAGTTTTAGGGCAGCAGATTCAGGGTAGGAGATTCAGGTTATGAGATTCAGGGTATAAGATCAGGGGAGTAGTTTCTGCGCTTGATATTCAGGCCATGAGATTCAGGGCATGAGTTTCAGGGCATGAGATTCAGGGCAATTTGATCAAGGCCATGAAATTCAGGGCATGAGTTTCAGGGCAGGAGATTCAGGGCAGGAGTTTCAGGGCATGAGATTCAGGACATGAGTTTCAGGGCAGGAGATTCAGTGCAGGAATATCAGGGCATGAGATTCAGGGCATGAGTTTCAGGTCAGGAAATTCAGGGTTGGAATTACAGGGCATGTGAATCAGGGCATGAGTTTCAGGGCAGGAGATTCGGAACAGGAATTTCAGGGCAGGAGTTTCAGTGCAGGAGTTTCAGGGCATGAAATTCGGGGCATGAGTTTCAGGGCAGGAGATTGAGGGCAGGAGATTCAGTGCAGAGGTTTCACGGCATGAGATTCAGGGCAGGAGATTCAGGGCATGAGATTCAGGGCATGTGTTTCAGTGCAGGATTTTCAGGGCAGGAGATTCAGGGCAGGAGTTTCAGGGCATTTGATTCAGGGCAAGCGTTTCAGGGCAGGAGATTCAGGGCAGGAGATTCAGTGCAGAAGTTTCAAGGCATGAGATTCAGGGCAGGAGAATCAGTACATGAGATTCAGGGCATGAGTTTCAGTGCAGGAGATTCAGGGCAGGAGTTTCAGGTCAAGAGATTCAGAGCAGGTGATTCAGGGCAGGAGTTTCAGTGCAGGAGTTTCATGGCATGAAATTAAGGGCATGAGTTTCAGGGCAGGAGATTCAGGGCATGACTTTCAGTGCAGGAGTTTCAGGGCATGAGATTCAGGGCAGGAGAATCAGGGCATGAGATTCAGGGCATGAGTTTCAGTGCAGGAGATTCAGGGCAGGAGTTTCAGGGCAGGAGATTCAGGGCAGGAGTTTCAGGGCATTTGATTCAAGGCAAGCGTTTCAGGGCAGGAGATTCAGGGCAGGAGATTCAGTGCAGGAGATTCAAGGGCATGAGATTCAGGGCATGAGATTCAGGGCATGAGGTTCAGCTCGTGAGATTCTGGGCATGAGATTCAAGGCATGAGTTTAAAGGCATGAGATTTAGGGCATGTGTTTCAGGGCAGGATATTCAGGGCATATGTTTCAGGGCAGGAGATTCAGGGCATGAGATTCAGGGCATGAGTTTCAGGGCAGGATATTCAGGGCAGGAGTTTCAGGGCATGTTATTCAGGGCATGAGTTTCAGGGCAGGAGATTCAGGGCAGGAGATTCAGGGCAGGAGTTTCAGGGCATGAGAATCAGGGCAGGAGAATCAGGGCATGAGATTCAGGCATGAGTTTCAGTGGAGGAGATTCAGGGCCGGAGTTTCAGGATATGAGATTCAGGGCTGTGGTTTCAGGGCTTGAGATTCAGGGCATGAGTTTCAGTGCAGGAGATTCAGGGCAGGAGTTTCAGGGCATTTGATTCAAGGCAAGCGTTTCAGGGCAGGAGATTCAGGCAGGAGATTCAGTGCAGGAGATTCAGGGCATGAAATTCAGGCATGAGATTCAGGGCATGAGGTTCAGCTCAGGAGATTCTGGGCATGAGATTCAAGGCATGAGTTTAAAGGCATGAGATTCAGGGCATGTGTTTCAGGGCAGGAGATTCAGGGCATATGTTTCAGGGCAGGAGATTCAGGGCATGAGATTCAGGGCATGATTTTCAGGGCAGGATATTCAGGGCAGGAGTTTCAGGGCATGTTATTCAGGGCATGAGTTTCAGGGCAGGAGACTCAGGGCAGGAGATTCAGGGCAGGAGTTTCAGGGCATGAGAATCAGGGCAGGAGAATCAGGGCATGAGATTCAGGGCATGAGTTTCAGTGGAGGAGATTCAGGGCCGGAGTTTCAGGATATGAGATTCATGGCTGTGGTTTCAGGGCTTGAGATTCAGGGCAGGAGTTTCAGTGCAGGAGTTTCAGGGCATGAGATTCAGGTCATGAGTTTTAGGGCAGCAGATTCAGGGTAGGAGATTCAGGTTATGAGATTCAGGGTATAAGATTCAGGGGAGTAGTTTCTGCGCTTGATATTCAGGGCAGGAGTTTCAGGGCATGAGATTCAGGGCAAGAGATCAAGGGCATTAGTTTCAAGGCATGGCTTTCAGGGCAGGAGTTTCAGGGCATGAGATTCAGGGCATGAGATCAAAGCCATGAAATTCAGGGCATGAGTTTCAGGGCAGGAGATTCAGGGCAGGAGTTTCAGGGCATGAGATTCAGGGCATGAGTTTCAGTGCAGGAGATTCAGGGCAGGAGTTTCAGGGCAGGAGATTCAGGGCACGAGTTTCAGGGCATTTGATTCAGGGCAAGCGTTTTCACGGCAGGAGATTCAGGGCAGGAGATTCAGGGCATGAGATTCAGGGCATGAGTTTCAGGGCAGGAGATTCAGGGCATGAGATTCAGGGCATGAGATTCAGGGCATGAGATTCAGGGCAGGAGTTTCGGGTCAAGAGATTCAGGGCAGGAGATTCAGGGCAGGAGATTCAGTGCAGGAGTTTCAGGGCAGGAGATTCAGGGCATGAGATTCAGGGCATGAGTTTCAGGGCAGGAGATTCAGGGCATGACTTTCAGTGCAGGAGTTTCAGGGCATGAGATTCAGGGCAGGAGAATCAGGGCATGAGATTCAGGGCATGAGTTTCAGTGCAGGAGATTCAGGGCAGGAGTTTCAGGGCAGGAGATTCAGGGCAGGAGTTTCAGGGCATTTGATTCAGGGCAAGCGTTTCAGGGCAGTAGATTCAGGGCAGGAGATTCAGTGCAGGAGATTCAGGGCATGAGTTTCAGTGCAGAAGTTTCAGGGCATGAGTTTCAGGGCAGGATATTCAGGGCAGGAGTTTCAGGGCATGTTATTCAGGGCATGAGTTTCAGGGCAGGAGATTCAGGGCAGGAGTTTCAGGGCATGAGAATCAGGGCAGGAGAATCAGGGCATGAGATTCAGGGCATGAGTTTCAGTGGAGGAGATTCAGGGCCGGAGTTTCAGGATATGAGATTCTGGGCTGTGGTTTCAGGGCTTGAGATTCAGGGCAGGAGTTTCAGTGCAGGAGTTTCAGGGCATGAGATTCAGGTCATGAGTTTTAGGGCAGCAGATTCAGGGTAGGAGATTCAGGTTATGAGATTCAGGGTATAAGATTCAGGGGAGTAGTTTCTGCGCTTGATATTCAGGCCATGAGATTCAGGGCATGAGTTTCAGGGCATGAGATTCAGGGCATTTGATCAAGGCCATGAAATTCAGGGCATGAGTTTCAGGGCAGGAGTTTCAGGGCATGAGATTCAGGACATGAGTTTCAGGGCAGGAGATTCAGTGCAGGAATATCAGGGCATGAGATTCAGGGCATGAGTTTCAGGTCAGGAAATTCAGGGTTGGAATTACAGGGCATGTGAATCAGGGCATGAGTTTCAGGGCAGGAGATTCGGAACAGGAATTTCAGGGCAGGAGTTTCAGTGCAGGAGTTTCAGGGCATGAAATTCGGGGCATGAGTTTCAGGGCAGGAGATTGAGGGCAGGAGATTCAGTGCAGAGGTTTCACGGCATGAGATTCAGGGCAGGAGATTCAGGGCATGAGATTCAGGGCATGTGTTTCAGTGCAGGATTTTCAGGGCAGGAGATTCAGGGCAGGAGTTTCAGGGCATTTGATTCAGGGCAAGCGTTTCAGGGCAGGAGATTCAGGGCAGGAGATTCAGTGCAGAAGTTTCAAGGCATGAGATTCAGGGCAGGAGAATCAGTACATGAGATTCAGGGCATGAGTTTCAGTGCAGGAGATTCAGGGCAGGAGTTTCAGGTCAAGAAATTCAGAGCAGGTGATTCAGGGCAGGAGTTTCAGTGCAGGAGTTTCATGGCATGAAATTAAGGGCATGAGTTTCAGGGCAGGAGATTCAGGGCATGACTTTCAGTGCAGGAGTTTCAGGGCATGAGATTCAGGGCAGGAGAATCAGGGCATGAGATTCAGGGCATGAGTTTCAGTGCAGGAGATTCAGGGCAGGATTTTCAGGGCAGGAGATTCAGGGCAGGAGTTTCAGGGCATTTGATTCAGGGCAAGCGTTTCAGGGCAGTAGATTCAGGGCAGGAGATTCAGTGCAGGACATTCAGGGCATGAGATTCAGGGCATGAGATTCTGGGCTTGAGATTCAGGTCAGGAGATTCTGGGCATGAGATTCAAGGCATGAGTTTAAAGGCATGAGATTGAGGGCATGTGTTTCAGGGCATGAGATTCAGGGCAGGAGTTTCAGGGCAGGATATTCAGGGCAGGTGTTTCAGGGCATTTGATTCAGGGCAAGCGTTTCAGGGCAGGAGATTCAGTGCAGGAGTTTCAGGGCATGAGATTCAGGACAGAAGAATCATCGCATGAGATTCAGGGCATGAGTTTCAGTGCAGGAGATTCAGGGCAGGAGTTTCAGGGCATATGATTCAGGTCAAGAGATTCAGGGCATGTGATTCAGGGCAGGAGATTCAGGGCATATGTTTCAGGGCAGGAGATTCAGGGCATGAGATTCAGGGCAGGAGTTTCAGGGCAGGATATTCAGGGCATGAGATTCAGGGCATGAGATTCAGGGCATAAGTTTCAGTGCAGAAGTTTCAGGGCATGAGATTCAGGGCAGGAGAATCAGGACATGAGATTCAGGGCATGAGTTTCAGTGCAGGAGATTCAGTGCAGGAGTTTCGGGTCAAGAGATTCAGGGCAGGTGATTCAGGGCAGGAGTTTCAGTGCAGGAGTTTCATGGCATGAAATTCAGGGCATGAGTTTCAGGGCAGGAGATTCAGGGCATGAGTTTCAGTGCAGAGTTTCAGGGCATGAGATTCAGGGCAGGAGAATCAGGGCATGAGATTCAGGGCATGAGTTTCAGTGCAGGAGATTCAGGGCAGGAGTTTCAGGGCATTTGATTCAAGGCAAGCGTTTCAGGGCAGGAGATTCAGGGCAGGAGATTCAGTGCAGGAGATTCAGGGCATGAGATTCAGGGCATGAGATTCAGGGCATGAGGTTCAGCTCGTGAGATTCTGGGCATGAGATTCAAGGCATGAGTTTAAAGGCATGAGATTTAGGGCATGTGTTTCAGGGCAGGATATTCAGGGCATATGTTTCAGGGCAGGAGATTCAGGGCATGAGATTCAGGGCATGAGTTTCAGGGCAGGATATTCAGGGCAGGAGTTTCAGGGCATGTTATTCAGGGCATGAGTTTCAGGGCAGGAGATTCAGGGCAGGAGATTCAGGGCAGGAGTTTCAGGGCATGAGAATCAGGGCAGGAGAATCAGGGCATGAGATTCAGGGCATGAGTTTCAGTGGAGGAGATTCAGGGCCGGAGTTTCAGGATATGAGATTCAGGGCTGTGGTTTCAGGGCTTGAGATTCAGGGCATGAGTTTCAGTGCAGGAGATTCAGGGCAGGAGTTTCAGGGCATTTGATTCAAGGCAAGCATTTCAGGGCAGGAGATTCAGGGCAGGAGATTCAGTGCAGGAGATTCAGGGCATGAGATTCAGGGCATGAGATTCAGGGCATGAGGTTCAGCTCAGGAGATTCTGGGCGTGAGATTCAAGGCATGAGTTTAAAGGCATGAGATTCAGGGCATGTGTTTCAGGGCAGGAGATTCAGGGCATATGTTTCAGGGCAGGAGATTCAGGGCATGAGATTCAGGGCATGAGTTTCAGGGCAGGATATTCAGGGCAGGAGTTTCAGGGCATGTTATTCAGGGCATGAGTTTCAGGGCAGGAGATTCAGGGCAGGAGATTCAGGGCAGGAGTTTCAGGGCATGAGAATCAGGGCAGGAGAATCAGGGCATGAGATTCAGGGCATGAGTTTCAGTGGAGGAGATTCAGGGCCGGAGTTTCAGGATATGAGATTCAGGGCTGTGGTTTCAGGGCTTGAGATTCAGGGCAGGAGTTTCAGTGCAGGAGTTTCAGGGCATGAGATTCAGGTCATGAGTTTTAGGGCAGCAGATTCAGGGTAGGAGATTCAGGTTATGAGATTCAGGTTATAAGATTCAGGGGAGTAGTTTCTGCGCTTGATATTCAGGGCAGGAGTTTCAGGGCATGAGATTCAGGGCAAGAGATCAAGGGCATTAGTTTCAAGGCATGGCTTTCAGGGCAGGAGTTTCAGGGCATGAGATTCAGGGCATGAGATCAAAGCCATGAAATTCAGGGCATGAGTTTCAGGGCAGGAGATTCAGGGCTGGAGTTTCAGGGCATGAGATTCAGGGCATGAGTTTCAGTGCAGGAGATTCAGGGCAGGAGTTTCAGGGCAGGAGATTCAGGGCAGGAGATTCAGGGCAGGAGTTTCAGGGCATGAGATTCAGGACATGAGTTTCAGGGCAGGAGATTCAGGGCATGAGATTCAGAGCTTCACTTTAAGGGCTGGAGTTTCAGGGCAGAAATTTCAGAGCATGAGATTCAGGGCATGAGTTGCAGGGCAGGAGATTCAGGGCATGAGTTTCAGGGCAGGAGTTTCAGGGCCTGAGATTCAGGGCATGAGTTTCAGGGCAGGAGATTCAGTACAGGAGTTTCAAGAAATGAGATTCAGGGCTTAAGTTTCAGGGAATGAGATTCAGGGCTGTGGTTTCAGGGCTTGACATTCAGGGCTGCAATTGCAGGGCAGGAGATTCAGGGCATGAGTTTCACGGCAGGAGATTCAGGGCATGAGATTCAGGGCATGAGTTTTAGGGCAGGAAATTCAGGGCAGGAGTTTCAGGGCATGAGATTTTGGGGCATGAGTTTCAGGACAGGTTATTCAGGCCATGAGATTCAGGGCATCAGTTTCAGGGCAGGAGATTCAGGGCATGAGTTTCAGGGCATGTGATTCAGGGCATGAGTTTCAGGGTATGAGATTCAGGGCAGGAGATTCAGGGCAGGAGATTCAGGACATGAGATTCAGGGCATGAGATCAAGGCCATGAAATTCAGGGCATGAGTTTCAGGGCAGGAGATTCAGGGCAGGAGTTTCAGGGCATGAGATTCTGGACATGAGATTCAGGGCAGGAGATTCAGGGCATGAGATTCAGAGCTTCACTTTAAGGGCTGGAGTTTCAGGGCAGAAATTTCAGAGCATGAGATTCAGGGCATGAGTTGCAGTGCAGGAGATTCAGGGCATGAGTTTCAGGGCAGGAGATTCAGTGCAGGAGTTTCAAGAAATGAGATTCAGGGCTTTAGTTTCAGTGAATGAGATTCAGGGCTGTGGTTTCAGGGCTTGACATTCAGGGCTGCAATGGCAGGGCAGGAGATTCAGGGCATGAGTTTCACGGCAGGAGATTCAGGGCATGAGATTCAGGGCATGAGATTTAGGGCAGGAAATTCAGGGCAGGAGTTTCAGGGCATGAGATTTTGGGGCATGAGTTTCAGGGCAGGAGATTCAGGCCATGAGATTCAGGGCATGAGTTTCAGGGCATGAGATTCAGGGCATGAGATCAAGGCCATGAAATTCAGGGCATGAGTTTCAGGGCAGGAGATTCAGGGCAGGAGTTTCAGGGCATGAGATTCAGGACATGAGTTTCAGGGCAGGAGATTCAGTGCAGGAATATCAGGGCATGAGATTCAGGGCATGAGTTTCAGGTCAGGAAATTCAGGGTTGGAATTACAGGGCATGTGAATCAGGGCATGAGTTTCAGGGCAGGAGATTCGGAACAGGAATTTCAGGGCAGGAGTTTCAGTGCAGGAGTTTCAGGGCATGAAATTCAGGGCATGAGTTTCAGGGCAGGAGATTGAGGGCAGGAGATTCAGTGCAGAGGTTTCACGGCATGAGATTCAGGGCAGGAGATTCAGGGCATGAGATTCAGGGCATGTGTTTCAGTGCAGGATTTTCAGGGCAGGAGATTCAGGGCAGGAGTTTCAGGGCATTTGATTCAGGGCAAGCGTTTCAGGGCAGGAGATTCAGGGCAGGAGATTCAGTGCAGAAGTTTCAAGGCATGAGATTCAGGGCAGGAGAATCAGTACATGAGATTCAGGGCATGAGTTTCAGTGCAGGAGATTCAGGGCAGGAGTTTCAGGTCAAGAGATTCAGAGCAGGTGATTCAGGGCAGGAGTTTCAGTGCAGGAGTTTCATGGCATGAAATTAAGGGCATGAGATTCAGGGCATGAGATTCTGGGCTTGAGATTCAGGTCAGGAGATTCTGGGCATGAGATTCAAGGCATGAGTTTAAAGGCATGAGATTGAGGGCATGTGTTTCACGGCATGAGATTCAGGGCATATGTTTCAGGGCAGGAGATTCAGGGCATGAGATTCAGGGCAGGAGTTTCAGGGCAGGTGTTTCAGGGCATTTGATTCAGGGCAAGCGTTTCAGGGCAGGAGATTCAGTGCAGGAGTTTCAGGGCATGAGATTCAGGACAGAAGAATCATCGCATGAGATTCAGGGCATGAGTTTCAGTGCAGGAGATTCAGGGCAGGAGTTTCAGGGCATATGATTCAGGTCAAGAGATTCAGGGCATGTGATTCAGGGCAGGAGATTCAGGGCATATGTTTCAGGGCAGGAGATTCAGGGCATGAGATTCAGGGCAGGAGTTTCAGGGCAGGATATTCAGGGCATGAGATTCAGGGCATGAGATTCAGGGCATGAGTTTCAGTGCAGAAGTTTCAGGGCATGAGATTCAGGGCAGGAGAATCAGGACATGAGATTCAGGACATGAGTTTCAGTGCAGGAGATTCAGTGCAGGAGTTTCGGGTCAAGAGATTCAGGGCAGGTGATTCAGGGCATGTGTTTCAGTGCAGGATTTTCAGGGCAGGAGATTCAGGGCAGGAGTTTCAGGGCATTTGATTCAGGGCAAGCGTTTCAGGGCAGGAGATTCAGGGCAGGAGATTCAGTGCAGAAGTTTCAAGGCATGAGATTCAGGGCAGGAGAATCAGTACATGAGATTCAGGGCATGAGTTTCAGTGCAGGAGATTCAGGGCAGGAGTTTCAGGTCAAGAGATTCAGAGCAGGTGATTCAGGGCAGGAGTTTCAGTGCAGGAGTTTCATGGCATGAAATTAAGGGCATGAGTTTCAGGGCAGGAGATTCAGGGCATGAATTTCAGTGCAGGAGTTTCAGGGCATGAGATTCAGGGCAGGAGAATCAGGGCATGAGATTCAGGGAATGAGTTTCAGTGCAGGAGATTCAGGGCAGGAGTTTCAGGGCATTTGATTCAGGGCAAGCGTTTCAGGGCAGTAGATTCAGGGCAGGAGATTCAGTGCAGGACATTCAGGGCATGAGATTCAGGGCATGAGATTCTGGGCTTGAGATTCAGGTCAGGAGATTCTGGGCATGAGATTCAAGGCATGAGTTTAAAGGCATGAGATTGAGGGCATGTGTTTCAGGGCATGAGATTCAGGGCATATGTTTCAGGGCAGGAGATTCAGGGCATGAGATTCAGGGCAGGAGTTTCAGGGCAGGATATTCAGGGCAGGTGTTTCAGGGCATTTGATTCAGGGCAAGCGTTTCAGGTCAGGAGATTCAGTGCAGGAGTTTCAGGGCATGAGATTCAGGACAGAAGAATCATCGCATGAGATTCAGGGCATGAGTTTCAGTGCAGGAGATTCAGGGCAGGAGTTTCAGGGCATATGATTCAGGTCAAGAGATTCAGGGCAGGTGATCCAGGGCAGGAGATTCAGGGCATATGTTTCAGGGCAGGAGATTCAGGGCATGAGATTCAGGGCAGGAGTTTCAGGGCAGGATATTCAGGGCATGAGATTCATGGCATGAGATTCAGGGCATGAGTTTCAGTGCAGAAGTTTCAGGGCATGAGATTCAGGGCAGGAGAATCAGGACATGAGATTCAGGGCATGAGTTTCAGTGCAGGAGATTCAGTGCAGGAGTTTCGGGTCAAGAGATTCAGGGCAGGTGATTCAGGGCAGGAGTTTCAGTGCAGGAGTTTCATGGCATGAAATTCAGGGCATGAGTTTCAGGGCAGGAGATTCAGGGCATGAGTTTCAGTGCAGAGTTTCAGGGCATGAGATTCAGGGCAGGAGAATCAGGGCATGAGATTCAGGGCATGAGTTTCAGTGCAGGAGATTCAGGGCAGGAGAATCAGGGCATGAGATTCAGGGCAGGAGATTCAGTGCAGGAGATTCAGGGCATGAGATTCAGGACATGAGATTCAGGGCATGAGGTTCAGCTCAGGAGATTCTGGGCATGAGATTCAAGGCATGAGTTTAAAGGCATGAGATTCAGGGCATGTGTTTCAGGGCAGGCGATTCAGGGCATATGTTTCAGGGCAGGAGATTCAGGGCATGAGATTCAGGGCATGAGTTTCAGGGCAGGATATTCAGGGCAGGAGTTTCAGGGCATGTTATTCAGGGCATGAGTTTCAGGGCAGGAGATTCAGGGCAGGAGATTCAGGGCAGGAGTTTCAGGGCATGAGAATCAGGGCAGGAGAATCAGGGCATGAGATTCAGGGCATGAGTTTCAGTGGAGGAGATTCAGGGCCGGAGTTTCAGGATATGAGATTCAGGGCTGTGGTTTCAGGGCTTGAGATTCAGGGCAGGAGTTTCAGTGCAGGAGTTTCAGGGCATGAGATTCATGTCATGAGTTTTAGGGCAGCAGATTCAGGGTAGGAGATTCAGGTTATGAGATTCAGGGTATAAGATTCAGGGGAGTAGTTTCTGCGCTTGATATTCAGGCCATGAGATTCAGGGCATGAGTTTCAGGGCATGAGATTCAGGGCATGAGATCAAGGCCATGAAATTCAGGGCATGAGTTTCAGGGCAGGAGATTCAGGGCAGGAGTTTCAGGGCATGAGATTCAAGACATGAGTTTCAGGGCAGGAGATTCAGTGCAGGAATATCAGGGCATGAGATTCAGGGCATGAGTTTCAGGTCAGGAAATTCAGGGTTGGAATTACAGGGCATGTGAATCAGGGCATGAGTTTCAGGGCAGGAGATTCGGAACAGGAATTTCAGGGCAGGAGTTTCAGTGCAGGAGTTTCAGGGCATGAAATTCAGGGCATGAGTTTCAGGGCAGGAGATTGAGGGCAGGAGATTCAGTGCAGAGGTTTCACGGCATGAGATTCAGGGCAGGAGATTCAGGGCATGAGATTCAGGGCATGTGTTTCAGTGCAGGATTTTCAGGGCAGGAGATTCAGGGCAGGAGTTTCAGGGCATTTGATTCAGGGCAAGCGTTTCAGGGCAGGAGATTCAGGGCAGGAGATTCAGTGCAGAAGTTTCAAGGCATGAGATTCAGGGCAGGAGAATCAGTACATGAGATTCAGGGCATGAGTTTCAGTGCAGGAGATTCAGGGCAGGAGTTTCAGGTCAAGAGATTCAGAGCAGGTGATTCAGGGCAGGAGTTTCAGTGCAGGAGTTTCATGGCATGAAATTAAGGGCATGAGTTTCAGGGCAGGAGATTCAGGGCAGGAGTTTCAGTGCAGGAGTTTCATGGCATGAAATTAAGGGCATGAGTTTCAGTGCAGGAGATTCAGGGCAGGAGTATCAGGGCAGGAGTTTCAGGGCATTTGATTCTGGGCAAGCGTTTCAGGGCAGTAGATTCAGGGCAGGAGATTCAGTGCAGGACATTCAGGGCATGAGATTCAGGGCATGAGATTCTGGGCTTGAGATTCAGGTCAGGAGATTCTGGGCATGAGATTCAAGGCATGAGTTTAAAGGCATGAGATTGAGGGCATGTGTTTCAGGGCATGAGATTCAGGGCATATGTTTCAGGGCAGGAGATTCAGGGCATGAGATTCAGGGCAGGAGTTTCAGGGCAGGATATTCAGGGCAGGTGTTTCAGGGCATTTGATTCAGGGCAAGCGTTTCAGGGCAGGAGATTCAGTGCAGGAGTTTCAGGGCATGAGATTCAGGACAGAAGAATCATCGCATGAGATTCAGGGCATGAGTTTCAGTGCAGGAGATTCAGGGCAGGAGTTTCAGGGCATATGATTCAGGTCAAGAGATTCAGGGCAGGTGATTCAGGGCAGGAGATTCAGGGCATATGTTTCAGGGCAGGAGATTCAGGGCATGAGATTCAGGGCAGGAGTTTCAGGGCAGGATATTCAGGGCATGAGATTCAGGGCATGAGATTCAGGGCATGAGTTTCAGTGCAGAAGTTTCAGGGCATGAGATTCAGGGCAGGAGAATCAGGACATGAGATTCAGGGCATGAGTTTCAGTGCAGGAGATTCCCTGCAGGAGTTTCGGTTCAAGAGATTCAGGGCAGGTGATTCAGGGCAGGAGTTTCAGCGCAGGAGTTTCATGGCATGAAATTCAGGGCATGAGTTTCAGGGCAGGAGATTCAGGGCATGAGTTTCAGTGCAGAGTTTCAGGGCATGGTATTCAGGGCAGGAGAATCAGGGCATGAGATTCAGGGCATGAGTTTCACTGCAGGAGATTCAGGGCAGGAGTTTCAGTGCATTTGATTCAAGGCAAGCATTTCAGGGCAGAAGATTCAGGGCAGGAGATTCAGTGCAGGAGATTCAGGGCATGAGATTCAGGGCATGAGGTTCAGCTCAGGAGATTCTGGGCATGAGATTCAAGGCATGAGTTTAAAGGCATGAGATTCAGGGCATGTGTTTCAGGGCAGGAGATTCAGGGCATATGTTTCAGGGCAGGAGATTCAGGGCATGAGATTCAGGGCATGAGATTCAGGGCAGGATATTCAGGGCAGGAGTTTAAGGGCATGTTATTCAGGGCATGAGTATCAGGGCAGGAGATTCAGGGCAGGAGATTCAGGGCAGGAGTTTCAGGGCATGAGAATCAGGGCAGGAGAATCAGGGCATGAGATTCAGGGCATGAGTTTCAGTGGAGGAGATTCAGGGCCGGAGTTTCAGGATATGAGATTCAGGGCTGTGGTTTCAGGGCTTGAGATTCAGGGCAGGAGTTTCAGTGCAGGAGTTTCAGGGCATGAGATTCAGGTCATGAGTTTTAGGGCAGCAGATTCAGGGTAGGAGATTCAGGTTATGAGATTCAGGGTATAAGATTCAGGGGAGTAGTTTCTGCGCTTGATATTCAGGGCAGGAGTTTCAGGGCATGAGATTCAGGGCAAGAGATCAAGGGCATTAGTTTCAAGGCATGGCTTTCAGGGAGGAGTTTTCAGGGCATGAGATTCAGGGCATGAGATCAAGGCCATGAAATTCAGGGCATGAGTTTCAGGGCAGGAGATTCAGGGCAGGAGTTTCAGGGCATGAGATTCAGGGCATGAGTTTCAGTGCAGGAGATTCAGGGCAGGAGTTTCAGGGCAGGAGATTCAGGGCACGAGTTTCAGGGCATTTAATTCAGGGCAAGCGTTTCACGGCAGGAGATTCAGGGCAGTAGATTCAGTGCAGGAGTTTCAGGGCAGGAGATTCAGGGCATGAGATTCAGGGCATGAGTTTCAGGGCAGGAGATTCAGGGCATGAGATTCAGGGCATGAGATTCAGGGCATGAGTTTCAGTGCAGAAGTTTCAGGGCATGAGATTCAGGGCAGGAGAATCAGGACATGAGATTCAGGGCATGAGTTTCAGTTCAGGAGATTCAGGGCAGGAGTTTCGGGTCAAGAGATTCAGGGCAGGAGATTCAGTGCAGGAGTTTCAGGACAGGAGATTCAGGGCATGAGATTCAGGGCATGAGTTTCAGGGCAGGAGATTCAGGGCATGAGATTCAGGGCATGAGATTCAGAGCATGAGTTTCAGTGCAGAAGTTTCAGGGCATGAGATTCAGGGCAGGAAAATCAGGACATGAGATTCAGGGCATGAGTTTCAGTGCAGGAGATTCAGTGCAGGAGTTTCAGGTCAAGAGATTCAGGGCAGGTGATTCAGGGCAGGAGTTTCAGTGCAGGAGTTTCATGGCATGAAATTCAGAGCATGACTTTCAGGGCAGGAGATTCAGGGCATGAGATTCAGGGCATGAGTTTCAGTGCAGAGTTTCAGGGCATCAGATTCAGGGCAGGAGAATCAGGGCATGAGATTCAGGGCATGAGTTTCAGTGCAGGAGATTCAGGGCAGGAGTTTCAGGGCAGGAGATTCAGGGCAGGAGTTTCAGGGCATTGGATTCAGGGCAAGCGTTTCAGGGCAGGAGATTCAGGGCAGGAGATTCAGTGCAGGAGATTCAGGGTATGAGATTCAGGGCATGAGGTTCAGGTCAGGAGATTCTGGGCATGAGATTCAAGGCATGAGTTTAAAGGCATGAGATTGAGGGCATGTGTTTCAGGGCATGAGATTCAGGGCATATGTTTCAGGGCAGGAGATTTAGGGCATGAGATTCAGGGCATGAGTTTCAAGGCATGAGATTCAGGGCAGGAGAATCAGGACATGAGATTCAGGGCATGAGTTTCAGTGCAGGAGATTCGGGGCAGGAGTTTCAGGTCAAGAGATTCAGGGCAGGTGATTCAGGGCAGGAGATTCAGTGCAGGAGTTTCATGGCATGAAATTCAGGGCATGACTTTCAAGACAGGAGATTCAGGGCATGAGATTCAGGGCATGAGTTTCAGTGCAGAATTGCAGGGCATCAGATTCAGGGCAGGAGAATCAGGGCATGAGATTCAGGGCATAAGTTTCAGTGCAGGAGATTCAGGGCAGGAGTTTCAGGGCAGGAGATTCAGGGCAGGAGTTTCAGGGCATTGGATTCAGGGCAAGCGTTTCAGGGCAGGAGATTCAGGGCAGGAGATTCTGTGCAGGAGATTCAGGGCATGAGATACAGGACATGAGTTTCAGGTCAGGAAATTCAGGGCTGGAATTTCAGGGCATGTGATTCAGGGCATGAGTTTCAGGTCAGGAGATTCATGGCAGGAGATTCAGGACAGGAGTATCAGGGCATGAGATTCAGGGCAGGAGTTTCAGGGCATGGGATTCAGGGCTGTGGTTTCAGGGATCAGGGCATGAGTCAAGGCCATGAAATTCAGGGCATGGGTTTCAGGGAAGGAGATTCAGGGCAGGAGTTTCAGGGCATGAGATTCTGGACATGAGTTTCAGGGCAGGAGATTCAGGGCATGAGATTCAGAGCTTCACTTTAAGGGCTGGAGTTTCAGGGCAGAAATTTCAGAGCATGAGATTCAGGGCATGAGTTGCAGGGCAGGAGATTCAGGGCATGAGATTCAGAGCTTCACTTTAAGGGCTGGAGTTTCAGGGCAGAATTTCAGAGCATGAGATTCAGGGCATGAGTTGCAGGGCAGGAGATTCAGGGCATGAGTTTCAGGGCAGGAGTTTCAGGGCCTGAGATTCAGGGCATGAGTTTCAGGGCAGGAGATTCAGTACAGGAGTTTCAAGAAATGAGATTCAGGGCTTAAGTTTCAGGGAATGAGATTCAGGGCTGTGGTTTCAGGGCTTGACATTCAGGGCTGCAATTTCAGGGCAGGAGATTCAGGGCATGAGTTTCACGGCAGGAGATTCAGGGCATGAGATTCAGGGCAGGTTATTCAGGCCATGAGATTCAGGGCATGAGTTTCAGGTCAGGAGATTCAGGGCATGAGTTTCAGGGCATGTGATTCAGGGCATGAGTTTCAGGGTATGAGATTCAGGGCAGGAGATTCAGGGCAGGAGATTCAGGGCATGAGATTCAGGGCATGAGATCAAGGCCATGAAAATTCAGGGCATGAGTTTCAGGGCAGGAGATTCAGGGCAGGAGTTTCAGGGCATGAGATTCAGGACATGAGTTTCAGGGCAGGAGATTCAGGGCATGAGATTCAGAGCATCACTTTAAGGGCTGGAGTTTCAGGGCAGAAATTTCAGAGCATGAGATTCAGGGCATGAGTTGCAGGGCAGGAGATTCAGGGCATGAGTTTCAGGGCAAAAAGATTCAGTGCAGGAGTTTCAAGAAATGAGATTCAGGCTTTAGTTTCAGCGAATGAGATTCAGGGCTGTGGTTTCAGGGCTTGACATTCAGGGCTGCAATGGCAGGGCAGGAGATTCAGGGCATGAGTTTCACGGCAGGAGATTCAGGCATGAGATTCAGGGCATGAGTTTTAGGGCAGGAAATTCAGGGCAGGAGTTTCAGGGCATGAGATTTTGGGGCATGAGTTTCAGGGCAGGAGATTCAGGCCATGAGATTCAGGGCATGAGTTTCAGGGCATGAGATTCAGGGCATGAGATCAAGGCATGAAATTCAGGGCATGAGTTCAGGGCAGGAGATTCAGGGCAGGAGTTTCAGGGCATGAGATTCAGGACATGAGTTTCAGGGCAGGAGATTGAGGGCAGGAGATTCAGTGCAGAAGTTTCACGGCATGAGATTCAGGGCAGGAGATTCAGGGCATGAGATTCAGGGCATGTGTTTCAGTGCAAAATTTTCAGGGCAGGAGATTCAGGGCAGGAGGTTTCAGGGCATTTGATTCAGGGCAAGCGTTTCAGGGCAGGAGATTCAGGGCAGGAGAATCAGTGCAGAAGTTTCAAGTCATGAGATTCAGGGCAGGAGAATCAGTACATGAGATTCAGGGCATGAGTTTCAGTGCAGGAGATTCAGGGCATGAGTTTCAGTGCAGGAGTTTCAGGGGCATGAGATTCAAGGCAGGAGAATCAGGGCATGAGATTCAGGGCATGAGTTTCAGTGCAGGGAGATTCAGGGCAGGAGTTTCAGGGCAGGAGATTCACGGCAGGAGTTTCAGGGCATTGGATTCAGGGCAAGCGTTTCAGGGCAGGAGATTCAGGGCAGGAGATTCAGTGCAGGAGATTCAGGCATGAGATTCAGGGCATGAGATTCAGGGCATGAGATTCAGGTCAGGAGATTCTGGGCATGAGATTCAAGGCATGAGTTTAAAGGCATGAGATTCAGGGCATGTGTTTCAGGGCATGAGATTCAGGGCATATCTTTCAGGGCAGGAGATTCAGGGCATGAGATTCAGGGCAGGAGTTTCAGGGCAGGATATTCAGGGCAGGAGTTTCAGGGCATTTGATTCAGGGCAAGCGTTTCAGGGCAGGAGATTCATTGCAGGAGTTTCAGGGCATGAGATTCAGGACAGGAGAATCATCGCATGAGATTCAGGGCATGAGTTTCAGTGCAGTAGATTCAGCGCAGGAGTTTCGGGTCAAGAGATTCAGGGCAGGTGATTCAGGGCAGG
Organism: Mobula birostris; assembly: GCF_030028105.1. Taxonomy (NCBI): domain Eukaryota; kingdom Metazoa; phylum Chordata; class Chondrichthyes; order Myliobatiformes; family Myliobatidae; genus Mobula; species Mobula birostris. The sequence continues at coordinate 27,697 of NW_027274612.1, forward strand.
AGTTTCAGTGCAGGAGTTTCATGGCATGAAATTCAGGGCATGAGTTTCAGGGCAGGAGATTCAGGCATGAGTTTCAGTGCAGAGTTTCAGGGCATGAGATTCAGGGCAGGAGAATCAGGGCATGAGATTCAGGGCATGAGTTTCAGTGCAGGAGATTCAGGGCAGGAGTTTCAGGGCAGGAGATTCAGGCAGGAGTTTCAGGGCAACCGTTCCAGGGCAGGAGAGTCAGTGCAGGAGATTCAGTGCAGGAGATTCAGGGCATGAGATTCAGGGCATGAGATTCAAGGCATGAGTTTTAAAGGCATGAGATACAGGGCATGTGTTTCAGGGCAGGAGATTCAGGGCATATGTTTCAGGGCAGGAGATTCAGGGCAGGAGATTCAGTGCAGAAGTTTCAAGGCATGAGATTCAGGGCAGGAGAATCAGTACATGAGATTCAGGGGCATGAGTTTCAGTGCAGGAGATTCAGGGCATGAGTTTCAGTGCAGGAGTTTCAGGGCATGAGATTCAGGGCAGGAGTTTCAGGGCAGGATATTCAGGGCAGGAGTTTCAGGGCATTTGATTCAGGGCAAGCGTTTCAGGGCAGGAGATTCATTGCAGGAGTTTCAGGGCATGAGTTTCAGGACAGGAGAAACATCGCATGAGATTCAGGGCATGAGTTTCAGTGCAGGAGATTCAGGGCAGGAGTTTCAGAGCATATGATTCAGGTCAAGAGATTCCGGGCAGGTGATTCAGGGCAGGAGATTCAGTGCAGAAGTTTCAGGGCAGGAGATTCAGGGCATGAGATTCAGGGCAGGAGAATCAGGACATGAGATTCAGGGCATGAGTTTCAGTGCAGGAGATTCAGCGCAGGAGTTTCGGGTCAAGAGATTCAGGGCAGGTGATTCAGGGCAGGAGTTTCAGTGCAGGAGTTTCATGGCATGAAATTCAGGGCATGAGTTTCAGGGCAGGAGATTCAGGGCATGAGTTTCAGTGCAGAGTTTCAGGGCATGAGATTCAGGGCAGGAGAATCAGGGCATGAGATTCAGGGCATGAGTTTCAGTGCAGGAGATTCAGGGCAGGAGTTTCAGGGCAGGAGATTCAGGGCAGGAGTTTCAGGGCAACCGTTTCAGGGCAGGAGATTCAGTGCAGGAGATTCAGTGCAGGAGATTCAGGGCATGAGATTCAGGGCATGAGATTCAAGGCATGAGTTTAAAGGCATGAGATACAGGGCATGTGTTTCAGGGCAGGAGATTCAGGGCATATGTTTCAGGGCAGGAGATTCAGGGCATGAGATTCAGGGCATGAGTTTCAGGGCAGGATATTCAGGGCAGGAGTTTCAGGGCATGTTATTCAGGGCAAGAGTTTCAGGGCATGAGAATCAGGGCAGGAGAATCAGGGCATGAGATTCAGGGCATGAGTTTCAGTGGAGGAGATTTTGGGCCGGAGTTTCAGGCCATGAGACTCAGAGCTGTGGTTTCAGGCATGAGATTCAGGTCATGAGTTTCAGTGCAGGAGATTCAGGGCAGGAGTTTCAGGGCATTTGATTCAAGGCAAGCGTTTCAGGGCAGGAGATTCAGGGCAGGAGATTCAGTGCAGGAGATTCAGGGCATGAGATTCAGGACATGAGATTCAGGGCATGAGGTTCAGCTCAGGAGATTCTGGGCATGAGATTCAAGGGATGAGTTTAAAGGCATGAGATTCAGGGCATGTGTTTCAGGGCAGGAGATTCAGGGCATATGTTTCAGGGCAGGAGATTCAGGGCATGAGATTCAGGGCATGAGTTTCAGGGCAGGATATTCAGGGTAGGAATTTCAGGGCATGTTATTCAGGGCATGAGTTTCAGGGCAGGAGATTCAGGGCAGGAGATTCAGGGCAGGAGTTTCAGGGCATGAGAATCAGGGCAGGAGAATCAGGGCATGAGATTCAGGGCATGAGTTTCAGCGGAGGAGATTCAGGGCCGGAGTTTCAGGATATGAGATTCTGGGCTGTGGTTTCAGGGCTTGAGATTCAGGGCAGGAGTTTCAGTGCAGGAGTTTCAGGGCATGAGATTCAGGTCATGAGTTTTAGGGCAGCAGATTCAGGGTAGGAGATTCAGGTTATGAGATTCAGGGTATAAGATTCAGGGGAGTAGTTTCTGCACTTGATATTCAGGCCATGAGATTCAGGGCATGAGTTTCAGGGCATGAGATTCAGGGCATGAGATCAAGGCCATGAAATTCAGGGCATGAGTTTCAGGGCAGGAGATTCAGGGCAGGAGTTTCAGGGCATGAGATTCAGGACATGAGTTTCAGGGCAGGAGATTCAGTGCAGGAATATCAGGGCATGAGATTCAGGGCATGAGTTTCAGGTCAGGAAATTCAGGGTTGGAATTACAGGGCATGTGAATCAGGGCATGAGTTTCAGGGCAGGAGGTTCGGAACAGGAATTTCAGGGCAGGAGTTTCAGTGCAGGAGTTTCAGGGCATGAAATTCAGGGCATGAGTTTCAGGGCAGGAGATTGAGGGCAGGAGATTCAGTGCAGAGGTTTCACGGCATGAGATTCAGGGCAGGAGATTCAGGGCATGAGATTCAGGGCATGTGTTTCAGTGCAGGATTTTCAGGGCAGGAGTTTCAGGGCATTTGATTCAGGGCAAGCGTTTCAGGGCAGGAGATTCAGGGCAGGAGATTCAGTGCAGAAGTTTCAAGGCATGAGATTCAGGGCAGGAGAATCAGTACATGAGATTCAGGGCATGAGTTTCAGTGCAGGAGATTCAGGGCAGGAGTTTCAGGTCAAGAGATTCAGAGCAGGTGATTCAGGGCAGGAGTTTCAGTGCAGGAGTTTCATGGCATTAAATTAAGGGCATGAGTTTCAGGGCAGGAGATTCAGGGCATGACTTTCAGTGCATTAGATTCAGGGCATATGTTTCAGGGCAGGAGATTCTGGGCATGAGATTCAGGGGAGGAGTTTCAGGGCTGGAGATTCAGGGCAGGAGTTTCTGGGCATTTGATTCAGGGCAAGCGTTTCAGGGCAGGAGATTCGGTGCAGGAGTTTCAGGGCATCAGATTCAGGGCAGGAGAATCAGCGCATGAGATTCAGGGCATGAGTTTCAGTGCAGGAGATTCAGGGCAGGAGTTTCAGGGCATTTGATTCAGGTCAAGAGATTCAGGGCAGTGTGATTCAGGGCAGGAGATTCAGTGTAGGAATTTCAGGGCATGAGATTCAGGGCATGAGTTTCAGGTCAGGAAATTCAGGGCTGGAATTTCAGGGCATGTGATTCAGGGCATGAGTTTCAGGTCAGGAGATTCATGGCAGGAGATTCAGGACAGGAGTATCAGGGCATGAGATTCAGGGCAGGAGTTTCAGGGCATGGGATTCAGGGCTGTGGTTTCAGGGATCAGGGCATGAGTCAAGGCCATGAAATTCAGGGCATGAGTTTCAGGGCAGGAGATTCAGGGCAGGAGTTTCAGGGCATGAGATTCAGGACATGAGTTTCAGGGCAGGAGATTCAGGGCATGAGATTCAGAGCTTCACTTTAAGGGCTGGAGTTTCAGGGCAGAAATTTCAGAGCATGAGATTCAGGGCATGAGTTGCAGGGCAGGAGATTCAGGGCATGAGTTTCAGGGCAGGAGTTTCAGGGCCTGAGATTCAGGGCATGAGTTTCAGGGCAGGAGATTCAGTACAGGAGTTTCAAGAAATGAGATTCAGGGCTTAAGTTTCAGGGAATGAGATTCAGGGCTGTGGTTTCAGGGCTTGACATTCAGGGCTGCAATTGCAGGGCAGGAGATTCAGGGCATGAGTTTCACGGCAGGAGATTCAGGGCATGAGATTCAGGGCATGAGTTTTAGGGCAGGAAATTCAGGGCATGAGATTTTGGGGCATGAGTTTCAGGGTATGAGATTCAGGGCAGGAGATTCAGGGCAGGAGATTCAGGGCATGAGATTCAGGGCATGAGATCAAGGCCATGAAATTCAGGGCATGAGTTTCAGGGCAGGAGATTCAGGGCAGGAGTTTCAGGGCATGAGATTCAGGACATGAGTTTCAGGGCAGGAGATTCAGTGCAGGAATATCAGGGCATGAGATTCAGGGCATGAGTTTCAGGTCAGGAAATTCAGGGTTGGAATTACAGGGCATGTGAATCAGGGCATGAGTTTCAGGGCAGGAGATTCGGAACAGGAATTTCAGGGCAGGAGTTTCAGTGCAGGAGTTTCAGGGCATGAAATTCAGGGCATGAGTTTCAGGGCAGGAGATTGAGGGCAGGAGATTCAGTGCAGAGGTTTCACGGCATGAGATTCAGGGCAGGAGATTCAGGGCATGAGATTCAGGGCATGTGTTTCAGTGCAGGATTTTCAGGGCAGGAGTTTCAGGGCATTTGATTCAGGGCAAGCGTTTCAGGGCAGGAGATTCAGGGCAGGAGATTCAGTGCAGAAGTTTCAAGGCATGAGATTCAGGGCAGGAGAATCAGTACATGAGATTCAGGGCATGAGTTTCAGTGCAGGAGATTCAGGGCAGGAGTTTCAGGTCAAGAGATTCAGAGCAGGTGATTCAGGGCAGGAGTTTCAGTGCAGGAGTTTCATGGCATTAAATTAAGGGCATGAGTTTCAGGGCAGGAGATTCAGGGCATGACTTTCAGTGCATTAGATTCAGGGCATATGTTTCAGGGCAGGAGATTCTGGGCATGAGATTCAGGGGAGGAGTTTCAGGGCTGGAGATTCAGGGCAGGAGTTTCTGGGCATTTGATTCAGGGCAAGCGTTTCAGGGCAGGAGATTCGGTGCAGGAGTTTCAGGGCATCAGATTCAGGGCAGGAGAATCAGCGCATGAGATTCAGGGCATGAGTTTCAGTGCAGGAGATTCAGGGCAGGAGTTTCAGGGCATTTGATTCAGGTCAAGAGATTCAGGGCAGTGTGATTCAGGGCAGGAGATTCAGTGTAGGAATTTCAGGGCATGAGATTCAGGGCATGAGTTTCAGGTCAGGAAATTCAGGGCTGGAATTTCAGGGCATGTGATTCAGGGCATGAGTTTCAGGTCAGGAGATTCATGGCAGGAGATTCAGGACAGGAGTATCAGGGCATGAGATTCAGGGCAGGAGTTTCAGGGCATGGGATTCAGGGCTGTGGTTTCAGGGATCAGGGCATGAGTCAAGGCCATGAAATTCAGGGCATGAGTTTCAGGGCAGGAGATTCAGGGCAGGAGTTTCAGGGCATGAGATTCAGGACATGAGTTTCAGGGCAGGAGATTCAGGGCATGAGATTCAGAGCTTCACTTTAAGGGCTGGAGTTTCAGGGCAGAAATTTCAGAGCATGAGATTCAGGGCATGAGTTGCAGGGCAGGAGATTCAGGGCATGAGTTTCAGGGCAGGAGTTTCAGGGCCTGAGATTCAGGGCATGAGTTTCAGGGCAGGAGATTCAGTACAGGAGTTTCAAGAAATGAGATTCAGGGCTTAAGTTTCAGGGAATGAGATTCAGGGCTGTGGTTTCAGGGCTTGACATTCAGGGCTGCAATTGCAGGGCAGGAGATTCAGGGCATGAGTTTCACGGCAGGAGATTCAGGGCATGAGATTCAGGGCATGAGTTTTAGGGCAGGAAATTCAGGGCATGAGATTTTGGGGCATGAGTTTCAGGGTATGAGATTCAGGGCAGGAGATTCAGGGCAGGAGATTCAGGGCATGAGATTCAGGGCATGAGATCAAGGCCATGAAATTCAGGGCATGAGTTTCAGGGCAGGAGATTCAGGGCAGGAGTTTCAGGGCATGAGATTCAGGACATGAGTTTCAGGGCAGGAGATTCAGGGCATGAGATTCAGAGCTTCACTTTAAGGGCTGGAGTTTCAGGGCAGAAATTTCAGAGCATGAGATTCAGGGCATGAGTTGCAGGGCAGGAGATTCAGGGCATGAGTTTCAGGGCAGGAGATTCAGTGCAGGAGTTTCAAGAAATGAGATTCAGGGCTTTAGTTTCAGGGAATGAGATTCAGGGCTGTGGTTTCAGGGCTTGACATTCAGGGCTGCAATGGCAGGGCAGGAGATTCAGGGCATGAGTTTCACGGCAGGAGATTCAGGGCATGATATTCAGGGCATGAGTTTTAGGGCAGGAAATTCAGGGCAGAAGTTTCAGGGCATGAGATTTTGGGGCATGAGATTCAGGGCAGGAGATTCAGGCCATGAGATTTAGGGCATGAGTTTCAGGGCATGAGATTCAGGGCATGAGATCAAGGCCATGAAATTCAGGGCATGAGTTTCAGGGCTGGAGATTCAGGGCAGGAGTTTCAGGGCGTGAGATTCAGGACATGAGTTTCAGGGCAGGAGATTCAGTGCAGGAATATCAGGGCATGAGATTCAGGGCATGAGCTTCAGGTCAGGAAACTCAGTGTTGGAATTACAGGGCATGTGAATCAGGGCATGAGTTTCAGGGCAAGAGATTCGGAACAGGAATTTCAGGGCCGGAGTTTCAGTGCAGGAGTTTCAGGGCATGAAATTCAGGGCATGAGTTTCAGGGCAGGAGATTGAGGGCAGGAGATTCAGTGCAGAGGTTTCACGGCATGAGATTCAGGGCAGGAGATTCAGGGCATGAGATTCAGGGCATGTGTTTCAGTGCAGGAGATTCAGGGCAGGAGTTTCAGGGCAGGAGATTCAGGGCAGGAGTTTCAGGGCATTTGATTCAGGGCAAGCGTTTCAGGGCAGTAGATTCAGGGCAGGAGATTCAGTGCAGGACATTCAGGGCATGATATTCAGGGCATGAGATTCTGGGCTTGAGATTCAGGTCAGGAGATTCTGGGCATGAGATTCAAGGCATGAGTTTAAAGGCATGAGATTGAGGGCATGTGTTTCAGGGCATGAGATTCAGGGCATATGCTTCAGGGCAGGAGATTCAGGGCATATGTTTCAGGGCAGGAGATTCAGGGCATGAGATTCAGGGCAGGAGTTTCAGGGCAGGATATTCAGGGCAGGTGTTTCAGGGCATTTGATTCAGGGCAAGCGTTTCAGGGCAGGAGATTCAGTGCAGGAGTTTCAGGGCATGAGATTCAGGACAGAAGAATCATCGCATGAGATTCAGGGCATGAGTTTCAGTGCAGGAAATTCAGGGCAGGAGTTTCAGGGCATATGATTCAGGTCAAGAGATTCAGGGCAGGTGATTCAGGGCAGGAGATTCAGGGCATATGTTTCAGGGCAGGAGATTCAGGGCATGAGATTCAGGGCAGGAGTTTCAGGGCAGGATATTCAGGGCATGAGATTCAGGGCATGAGATTCAGGGCATGAGCTTCAGTGCAGAAGTTTCAGGGCATGAGATTCAGGGCAGGAGAATCAGGACATGAGATTCAGGGCATGAGTTTCAGTGCAGGAGATTCAGTGCAGGAGTTTCGGGTCAAGAGATTCAGGGCAGGTGATTCAGGGCAGGAGTTTCAGTGCAGGAGTTTCATGGCATGAAATTCAGGGCATGAGTTTCAGGGCAGGAGATTCAGGGCATGAGTTTCAGTGCAGAGTTTCAGGGCATGAGATTCAGGGCAGGAGAATCAGGGCATGAGATTCAGGGCATGAGTTTCAGTGCAGGAGATTCAGGGCAGGAGTTTCAGGGCATTTGATTCAAGGCAAGCGTTTCAGGGCAGGAGATTCAGGGCAGGAGATTCAGTGCAGGAGATTCAGGGCATGAGATTCAGGGCAGGAGATTCAGGGCATGAGGTTCAGCTCAGGAGATTCTGGGCATGAGATTCAAGGCATGAGTTTAAAGGCATGAGATTCAGGGCATGTGTTTCAGGGCAGGAGATTCAGGGCATATGTTTCAGTGCAGGAGATTCAGTGCAGGAGTTTCAGGTCAAGAGATTCAGGGCAGGTGATTCAGGGCAGGAGTTTCAGTGCAGGAGTTTCATGGCATGAAATTCAGGGCATGACTTTCAGGGCAGGAGATTCAGGGCATGAGATTCAGGGCATGAGTTTCAGTGCAGAGTTTCAGGGCATCAGATTCAGGGCAGGAGAATCAGGGCATGAGATTCAGGGAATGAGTTTCAGTGCAGGAGATTCAGGGCAGGAGTTTCAGGGCAGGAGATTCAGGGCAGGAGTTTCAGGGCATTGGATTCAGGGCAAGCGTTTCAGGGCAGGAGATTCAGGGCCGGAGATTCAGTGCAGGAGATTCAGGGTATGAGATTCAGGGCATGAGGTTCAGGTCAGGAGATTCTGGGCATGAGATTCAAGGCATGAGATTCAGGGCATGTGTTTCAGGGCATGAGATTCAGGGCATATGTTTCAGGGCAGGAGATTCAGGGCATGAGATTCAGGGCATGAGTTTCAAGGCATAAGATTCAGGGCAGGAGAATCAGGACATGAGATTCAGGGCATGAGTTTCAGTGCAGGAGATTCGGGGCAGGAGTTTCAGGTCAAGAGATTCAGGGCAGGTGATTCAGGGCAGGAGATTCAGTGCAGGAGTTTCATGGCATGAAATTCAGGGCATGACTTTCAAGGCAGGAGATTCAGGGCATGAGATTCAGGGCATGAGTTTCAGTGCAGAATTGCAGGGCATCAGATTCAGGGCAGGAGAATCAGGGCATGAGATTCAGGGCATAAGTTTCAGTGCAGGTGATTCAGGGCAGGAGTTTCAGGGCAGGAGATTCAGGGCAGGAGTTTCAGGGCATTGGATTCAGGGCAAGCGTTTCAGGGCAGGAGATTCAGGGCAGGAGATTCTGTGCAGGAGATTCAGGGCATGAGTTTCAGTGCAGGAGATTCGGGGCAGGAGTTTCAGGTCAGGAGATTCTGGGCATGAGATTCAAGGCATGAGTTTAAAGTCATGAGATTCCGGACATGGGTTTCAGCGCATTAGATTCAGGGCATATGTTTCAGGGCAGGAGATTCAGGGCATGAGATTCAGGGGAGGAGTTTCAGGGCAGGAGATTCAGGGCAGGAGTTTCAGGGCAACCGTTTCAGGGCAGGAGATTCAGTGCATGAGATTCAGGGCATGAGATTCTAGGCATGAGTTTAAAGGCATGAGATTCAGGGCATGTGTTTCAGGGCAGGAGATTCAGGGCATATGTTTCAGGGCATGTTATTCAGGGCATGAGTTTCAGGGCAGGTGATTCAGGGCAGGAGTTTCAGTGCAGGAGTTTCATGGCATGAAATTAAGGGCATGAGTTTCAGGGCAGAAGATTCAGGGCATGACTTTCAGTGCAGGAGTTTCAGGGCATGAGATTCAGGGCAGGAGAATCAGGGCATGAGATTCAGGGCATGAGTTTCAGTGCAGGAGATTCAGGGCATGAGATTCAGAGGATGAGTTTCAGTGCAGAAGTTTCAGGGCATGAGATTCAGGGCAGGAAAATCAGGACATGAGATTCAGGGCATGAGTTTCAGTGCAGGAGATTCAGTGCAGGAGTTTCAGGTCAAGAGATTCAGGGCAGGTGATTCAGGGCAGGAGTTTCAGTGCAGGAGTTTCATGGCATGAAATTCAGGGCATGACTTTCAGGGCAGGAGATTCAGGGCATGAGATTCAGGGCATGAGTTTCAGTGCAGAGTTTCAGGGCATCAGATTCAGGGCAGGAGAATCAGGGCATGAGGTTCAGGGAATGAGTTTCAGTGCAGGAGATTCAGGGCAGGAGTTTCAGGGCAGGAGATTCAGGGCAGGAGTTTCAGGGCATTGGATTCAGGGCAAGCGTTTCAGGGCAGGAGATTCAGGGCAGGAGATTCAGTGCAGGAGATTCAGGGTATGAGATTCAGGGCATGAGGTTCAGGTCAGGAGATTCTGGGCATGAGATTCAAGGCATGAGTTTAAAGGCATGAGATTCAGGGCATGTGTTTCAGGGCATGAGATGCAGGGCATATGTTTCAGGGCAGGAGATTCAGGGCATGAGATTCAGGGCATGACTTTCAAGGCAGGAGATTCAGGGCATGAGATTCAGGGCATGAGTTTCAGTGCAGAATTGCAGGGCATCAGATTCAGGGCAGGAGAATCAGGGCATGAGATTCAGGGCATAAGTTTCAGTGCAGGTGATTCAGGGCAGGAGTTTCAGGGCAGGAGATTCAGGGCAGGAGTTTCAGGGCATTGGATTCAGGGCAAGCGTTTCAGGGCAGGAGATTCAGGGCAGGAGATTCTGTGCAGGAGATTCAGGGGATGAGTTTCAGTGCAGGAGATTCGGGGCAGGAGTTTCAGGTCAGGAGATTCTGGGCATGAGATTCAAGGCATGAGTTTAAAGTCATGAGATTCCGGACATGGGTTTCAGCGCATTAGATTCAGGGCATATGTTTCAGGGCAGGAGATTCAGGGCATGAGATTCAGGGGAGGAGTTTCAGGGCAGGAGATTCAGTGCAGGAGATTCAGTGCAGGAGATTCAGTGCATGAGATTCAGGGCATGAGATTCAAGGCATGAGTTTAAAGGCATGAGATTCAGGGCATGTGTTTCAGGGCAGGAGATTCAGGGCATATGTTTCAGGGCATGTTATTCAGGGCATGAGTTTCAGGGCAGGTGATTCAGGGCAGGAGTTTCAGTGCAGGAGTTTCATGGCATGAAATTAAGGGCATGAGTTTCAGGGCAGGAGATTCAGGGCATGACTTTCAGTGCAGGAGTTTCAGGGCATGAGATTCAGGGCAGGAGAATCAGGGCATGAGATTCAGGGCCTGAGTTTCAGTGCAGGAGATTCAGGGCAGGAGTTTCAGGGCAGGAGATTCAGGGCAGGAGTTTCAGGGCATTTGATTCAGGGCAAGCGTTTCAGGGCAGTAGATTCAGGGCAGGAGATTCAGTGCAGGACATTCAGGGCATGAGATTCAGGGCATGAGATTCTGGGCTTGAGATTCAGGTCAGGAGATTCTGGGCATGAGATTCAAGGCATGAGTTTAAAGGCATGAGATTGAGGGCATGTGTTTCAGGGCATGAGATTGAGGGCATATGTTTCAGGGCAGGAGATTCAGGGCATATGTTTCAGGGCAGGAGATTCAGGGCATGAGATTCAGGGCAGGAGTTTCAGGGCAGGATATTCAGGGCAGGTGTTTCAGGGCATTTGATTCAGGGCAAGCGTTTCAGGGCAGGAGATTCAGTGCAGGAGTTTCAGGGCATGAGATTCAGGACAGAAGAATCATCGCATGAGATTCAGGGCATGAGTTTCAGTGCAGGAGATTCAGGGCAGGAGTTTCAGGGCATATGATTCAGGTCAAGAGATTCAGGGCAGGTGATTCAGGGCAGGAGATTCAGGGCATATGTTTCAGGGCAGGAGATTCAGGGCATGAGATTCAGGGCAGGAGTTTCAGGGCAGGATATTCAGGGCATGAGATTCAGGGCATGAGATTCAGGGCATGAGCTTCAGTGCAGAAGTTTCAGGGCATGAGATTCAGGGCAGGAGAATCAGGACATGAGATTCAGGGCATGAGTTTCAGTGCAGAAGTTTCAGGGCATGAGATTCAGGGCAGGAGAATCAGGACATGAGATTCAGGGCATGAGTTTCAGTGCAGGAGATTCAGTGCAGGAGTTTCAGGTCAAGAGATTCAGGGCAGGTGATTCAGGGCAGGAGTTTCAGTGCAGGAGTTTCATGACATGAAATTCAGGGCATGACTTTCAGGGCAGGAGATTCAGGGCATGAGATTCAGGGCATGAGTTTCAGTGCAGAGTTTCAGGGCATCAGATTCAGGGCAGGAGAATCAGGGCATGAGGTTCAGGGAATGAGTTTCAGTGCAGGAGATTCAGGGCAGGAGTTTCAGGGCAGGAGATTCAGGGCAGGAGTTTCAGGGCATTGGATTCAGGGCAAGCGTTTCAGGGCAGGAGATTCAGGGCAGGAGATTCAGTGCAGGAGATTCAGGGTATGAGATTCAGGGCATGAGGTTCAGGTCAGGAGATTCTGGGCATGAGATTCAAGGCATGAGTTTAAAGGCATGAGATTCAGGGCATGTGTTTCAGGGCATGAGATTCAGGGCATATGTTTCAGGGCAGGAGATACAGGGCATGAGATTCAGGGCATGAGTTTCAAGGCATGAGATTCAGGGCAGGAGAATCAGGACATGAGATTCAGGGCATGAGTTTCAGTGCAGGAGATTCGGGGCAGGAGTTTCAGGTCAAGAGATTCAGGGCAGGTGATTCAGGGCAGGAGATTCAGTGCAGGAGTTTCATGGCATGAAATTCAGGGCATGACTTTCAAGGCAGGAGATTCAGGGCATGAGATTCAGGGCATGAGTTTCAGTGCAGAATTGCAGGGCATCAGATTCAGGGCAGGAGAATCAGGGCATGAGATTCAGGGCATAAGTTTCAGTGCAGGTGATTCAGGGCAGGAGTTTCAGGGCAGGAGCTTCAGGGCAGGAGTTTCAGGGCATTGGATTCAGGGCAAGCGTTTCAGGGCAGGAGATTCAGGGCAGGAGATTCTGTGCAGGAGATTCAGGGCATGAGTTTCAGTGCAGGAGATTCGGGGCAGGAGTTTCAGGTCAGGAGATTCTGGGCATGAGATTCAAGGCATGAGTTTAAAGTCATGAGATTCCGGACATGGGTTTCAGCGCATTAGATTCAGGGCATATGTTTCAGGGCAGGAGATTCAGGGCATGAGATTCAGGGGAGGAGTGTCAGGGCAGGAGATTCAGGGCAGGAGTTTCAGGGCAACCGTTACAGGGCAGGAGATTCAGTGCAGGAGATTCAGTGCAGGAGATTCAGTGCATGAGATTCAGGGCATGAGATTCAAGGCATGAGTTTAAAGGCATGAGATTCAGGGCATGTGTTTCAGGGCAGGAGATTCAGGGCATATGTTTCAGGGCATGTTATTCAGGGCATGAGTTTCAGGGCAGGTGATTCAGGGCAGGAGTTTCAGTGCAGGAGTTTCATGGCATGAAATTAAGGGCATGAGTTTCAGGGCAGGAGATTCAGGGCATGACTTTCAGTGCAGGAGTTTCAGGGCATGAGATTCAGGGCAGGAGAATCAGGGCATGAGATTCAGGGCATGAGTTTCAGTGCAGGAGATTCAGGGCAGGAGTTTCAGGGCAGGAGATTCAGGGCAGGAGTTTCAGGGCATTTGATTCAGGGCAAGCGTTTCAGGGCAGTAGATTCAGGGCAGGAGATTCAGTGCAGGACATTCAGGGCATGAGATTCAGGGCATGAGATTCTGGGCTTGAGATTCAGGTCAGGAGATTCTGGGCATGAGATTCAAGGCATGAGTTTAAAGGCATGAGATTGAGGGCATGTGTTTCAGGGCATGAGATTGAGGGCATATGTTTCAGGGCAGGAGATTCAGGGCATATGTTTCAGGGCAGGAGATTCAGGGCATGAGATTCAGGGCAGGAGTTTCAGGGCAGGATATTCAGGGCAGGTGTTTCAGGGCATTTGATTCAGGGCAAGCGTTTCAGGGCAGGAGATTCAGTGCAGGAGTTTCAGGGCATGAGATTCAGGACAGAAGAATCATCGCATGAGATTCAGGGCATGAGTTTCAGTGCAGGAGATTCAGGGCAGGAGTTTCAGGGCATATGATTCAGGTCAAGAGATTCAGGGCAGGTGATTCAGGGCAGGAGATTCAGGGCATATGTTTCAGGGCAGGAGATTCAGGGCATGAGATTCAGGGCAGGAGTTTCAGGGCAGGATATTCAGGGCATGAGATTCAGGGCATGAGATTCAGGGCATGAGCTTCAGTGCAGAAGTTTCAGGGCATGAGATTCAGGGCAGGAGAATCAGGACATGAGATTCAGGGCATGAGTTTCAGTGCAGAAGTTTCAGGGCATGAGATTCAGGGCAGGAGAATCAGGACATGAGATTCAGGGCATGAGTTTCAGTGCAGGAGATTCAGTGCAGGAGTTTCAGGTCAAGAGATTCAGGGCAGGTGATTCAGGGCAGGAGTTTCAGTGCAGGAGTTTCATGGCATGAAATTCAGGGCATGACTTTCAGGGCAGGAGATTCAGGGCATGAGATTCAGGGCATGAGTTTCAGTGCAGAGTTTCAGGGCATCAGATTCAGGGCAGGAGAATCAGGGCATGAGGTTCAGGGAATGAGTTTCAGTGCAGGAGATTCAGGGCAGGAGTTTCAGGGCAGGAGATTCAGGGCAGGAGTTTCAGGGCATTGGATTCAGGGCAAGCGTTTCAGGGCAGGAGATTCAGGGCAGGAGATTCAGTGCAGGAGATTCAGGGTATGAGATTCAGGGCATGAGGTTTAGGTCAGGAGATTCTGGGCATGAGATTCAAGGCATGAGTTTAAAGGCATGAGATTCAGGGCATGTGTTTCAGGGCATGAGATTCAGGGCATATGTTTCAGGGCAGGAGATACAGGGCATATGTTTCAGGGCAGGAGATACAGGGCATGAGATTCAGGGCATGAGTTTCAAGGCATGAGATTCAGGGCAGGAGAATCAGGACATGAGATTCAGGGCATGAGTTTCAGTGCAGGAGATTCGGGGCAGGAGTTTCAGGTCAAGAGATTCAGGGCAGGTGATTCAGGGCAGGAGATTCAGTGCAGGAGTTTCATGGCATGAAATTCAGGGCATGACTTTCAAGGCAGGAGATTCAGGGCATGAGATTCAGGGCATGAGTTTCAGTGCAGAATTGCAGGGCATCAGATTCAGGGCAGGAGAATCAGGGCATGAGATTCAGGGCATAAGTTTCAGTGCAGGTGATTCAGGGCAGGAGTTTCAGGGCAGGAGATTCAGGGCAGGAGTTTCAGGGCATTGGATTCAGGGCAAGCGTTTCAGGGCAGGAGATTCAGGGCAGGAGATTCTGTGCAGGAGATTCAGGGCATGAGTTTCAGTGCAGGAGATTCGGGGCAGGAGTTTCAGGTCAGGAGATTCTGGGCATGAGATTCAAGGCATGAGTTTAAAGTCATGAGATTCCGGACATGGGTTTCAGCGCATTAGATTCAGGGCATATGTTTCAGGGCAGGAGATTCAGGGCATGAGATTCAGGGGAGGAGTTTCAGGGCAGGAGATTCAGGGCAGGAGTTTCAGGGCAACCGTTTCAGGGCAGGAGATTCAGTGCAGGAGATTCAGTGCAGGAGATTCAGTGCATGAGATTCAGGGCATGAGATTCAAGGCATGAGTTTAAAGGCATGAGATTCAGGGCATGTGTTTCAGGGCAGGAGATTCAGAGCATATGCTTCATTGCATGTTATTCAGGGCATGAGTTTCAGGGCAGGTGATTCAGGGCAGGAGTTTCAGTTCAGGAGTTTCATGGCATGAAATTAAGGGCATGAGTTTCAGGGCAGGAGATTCAGGGCATGACTTTCAGTGCAGGAGTTTCAGGGCATGAGATTCAGGGCAGGAGAATCAGGGCATGAGATTCAGGGCATGAGTTTCAGTGCAGGAGATTCAGGGCAGGAGTTTCAGGGCAGGAGATTCAGGGCAGGAGTTTCAGGGCATTTGATTCAGGGCAAGCGTTTCAGGGCAGTAGATTCAGGGCAGGAGATTCAGTGCAGGACATTCAGGGCATGAGATTCAGGGCATGAGATTCTGGGCTTGAGATTCAGGTCAGGAGATTCTGGGCATGAGATTCAAGGCATGAGTTTAAAGGCATGAGATTGAGGGCATGTGTTTCAGGGCATGAGATTCAGGGCATATGTTTCAGGGCAGGAGATTCAGGGCATATGTTTCAGGGCAGGAGATTCAGGGCATGAGATTCAGGGCAGGAGTTTCAGGGCAGGATATTCAGGGCAGGTGTTTCAGGGCACTTGATTCAGGGCAAGCGTTTCAGGGCAGGAGATTCAGTGCAGGAGTTTCAGGGCATGAGATTCAGGACAGAAGAATCATCGCATGAGATTCAGGGCATGAGTTTCAGTGCAGGAGATTCAGGGCAGGAGTTTCAGGGCATATGATTCAGGTCAAGAGATTCAGGGCAGGTGATTCAGGGCAGGAGATTCAGGGCATATGTTTCAGGGCAGGAGATTCAGGGCATGAGATTCAGGGCAGGAGTTTCAGGGCAGGATATTCAGGGCATGAGATTCAGGGCATGAGATTCAGGGCATGAGTTTCAGTGCAGAAGTTTCAGGGCATGAGATTCAGGGCAGGAGAATCAGGACATGAGATTCAGGGCATGAGTTTCAGTGCAGGAGATTCAGTGCAGGAGTTTCGGGTCAAGAGATTCAGGGCAGGTGATTCAGGGCAGGAGTTTCAGTGCAGGAGTTTCATGGCATGAAATTCAGGGCATGAGTTTCAGGGCAGGAGATTCACGGCATGAGTTTCAGTGCAGAGTTTCAGGGCATGAGATTCAGGGCAGGAGAATCAGGGCATGAGATTCAGGGCATGAGTTTCAGTGCAGGAGATTCAGGGCAGGAGTTTCAGGGCATTTGATTCAAGGCAAGCGTTTCAGGGCAGGAGATTCAGGGCAGGAGATTCAGTGCAGGAGATTCAGGGCATGAGATTCAGGGCATGAGATTCAGGGCATGAGGTTCAGCTCAGGAGATTCTGGGCATGAGATTCAAGGCATGAGTTTAAAGGCATGAGATTCAGGGCATGTGTTTCAGGGCAGGAGATTCAGGGCATAAGTTTCAGGGCAGGAGATTCAGGGCATGAGATTCAGGGCATGAGTTTCAAGGCATGAGATTCAGGGCATGAGATTCAGAGCATGAGTTTCAGTGCAGAAGTTTCAGGGCATGAGATTCAGGGCAGGAAAATCAGGACATGAGATTCAGGGCATGAGTTTCAGTGCAGGAGATTCAGTGCAGGAGTTTCAGGTCAAGAGATTCAGGGCAGGTGATTCAGGGCAGGAGTTTCAGTGCAGGAGTTTCATGGCATGAAATTCAGGGCATGACTTTCAGGGCAGGAGATTCAGGGCATGAGATTCAGGGCATGAGTTTCAGTGCAGAGTTTCAGGGCATCAGATTCAGGGCAGGAGAATCAGGGCATGAGATTCAGGGAATGAGTTTCAGTGCAGGAGATTCAGGGCAGGAGTTTCAGGGCAGGAGATTCAGGGCAGGAGTTTCAGGGCATTGGATTCAGGGCAAGCGTTTCAGGGCAGGAGATTCAGGGCCGGAGATTCAGTGCAGGAGATTCAGGGTATGAGATTCAGGGCATGAGGTTCAGGTCAGGAGATTCTGGGCATGAGATTCAAGGCATGAGTTTAAAGGCATGAGATTCAGGGCATGTGTTTCAGGGCATGAGATTCAGGGCATATTTTTCAGGGCAGGAGATTCAGGGCATGAGATTCAGGGCATGAGTTTCAAGGCATGAGATTCAGGGCAGGAGAATCAGGACATGAGATTCAGGGCATGAGTTTCAGTGCAGGAGATTCGGGGCAGGAGCTTCAGGTCAAGGGATTCAGGGCAGGTGATTCAGGGCAGGAGATTCAGTGCAGGAGTTTCATGGCATGAAATTCAGGGCATGACTTTCAAGGCAGGAGATTCAGGGCATGAGATTCAGGGCATGAGTTTCAGTGCAGAATTGCAGGGCATCAGATTCAGGGCAGGAGAATCAGGGCATGAGATTCAGGGCATAAGTTTCAGGGCATATGATTCAGGTCAAGAGATTCAGGGCAGGTGATTCAGGGCAGGAGATTCAGGGCATATGTTTCAGGGCAGGAGATTCAGGGCATGAGATTCAGGGCAGGAGTTTCAGGGCAGGATATTCAGGGCATGAGATTCAGGGCATGAGATTCAGGGCATGAGTTTCAGTGCAGAAGTTTCAGGGCATGAGATTCAGGGCAGGAGAATCAGGACATGAGATTCAGGGCATGAGTTTCAGTGCAGGAGATTCAGTGCAGGAGTTTCGGGTCAAGAGATTCAGGGCAGGTGATTCAGGGCAGGAGTTTCAGTGCAGGAGTTTCATGGCATGAAATTCAGGGCATGAGTTTCAGGGCAGGAGATTCACGGCATGAGTTTCAGTGCAGAGTTTCAGGGCATGAGATTCAGGGCAGGAGAATCAGGGCATGAGATTCAGGGCATGAGTTTCAGTGCAGGAGATTCAGGGCAGGAGTTTCAGGGCATTTGATTCAAGGCAAGCGTTTCAGGGCAGGAGATTCAGGGCAGGAGATTCAGTGCAGGAGATTCAGGGCATGAGATTCAGGGCATGAGATTCAGGGCATGAGGTTCAGCTCAGGAGATTCTGGGCATGAGATTCAAGGCATGAGTTTAAAGGCATGAGATTCAGGGCATGTGTTTCAGGGCAGGAGATTCAGGGCATAAGTTTCAGGGCAGGAGATTCAGGGCATGAGATTCAGGGCATGAGTTTCAAGGCATGAGATTCAGGGCATGAGATTCAGAGCATGAGTTTCAGTGCAGAAGTTTCAGGGCATGAGATTCAGGGCAGGAAAATCAGGACATGAGATTCAGGGCATGAGTTTCAGTGCAGGAGATTCAGTGCAGGAGTTTCAGGTCAAGAGATTCAGGGCAGGTGATTCAGGGCAGGAGTTTCAGTGCAGGAGTTTCATGGCATGAAATTCAGGGCATGACTTTCAGGGCAGGAGATTCAGGGCATGAGATTCAGGGCATGAGTTTCAGTGCAGAGTTTCAGGGCATCAGATTCAGGGCAGGAGAATCAGGGCATGAGATTCAGGGAATGAGTTTCAGTGCAGGAGATTCAGGGCAGGAGTTTCAGGGCAGGAGATTCAGGGCAGGAGTTTCAGGGCATTGGATTCAGGGCAAGCGTTTCAGGGCAGGAGATTCAGGGCCGGAGATTCAGTGCAGGAGATTCAGGGTATGAGATTCAGGGCATGAGGTTCAGGTCAGGAGATTCTGGGCATGAGATTCAAGGCATGAGTTTAAAGGCATGAGATTCAGGGCATGTGTTTCAGGGCATGAGATTCAGGGCATATTTTTCAGGGCAGGAGATTCAGGGCATGAGATTCAGGGCATGAGTTTCAAGGCATGAGATTCAGGGCAGGAGAATCAGGACATGAGATTCAGGGCATGAGTTTCAGTGCAGGAGATTCGGGGCAGGAGCTTCAGGTCAAGGGATTCAGGGCAGGTGATTCAGGGCAGGAGATTCAGTGCAGGAGTTTCATGGCATGAAATTCAGGGCATGACTTTCAAGGCAGGAGATTCAGGGCATGAGATTCAGGGCATGAGTTTCAGTGCAGAATTGCAGGGCATCAGATTCAGGGCAGGAGAATCAGGGCATGAGATTCAGGGCATAAGTTTCAGTGCAGGTGATTCAGGGCAGGAGTTTCAGGGCAGGAGATTCAGGGCAGGAGTTTCAGGGCATTGGATTCAGGGCAAGCGTTTCAGGGCAGGAGATTCAGGGCAGGAGATTCTGTGCAGGAGATTCAGGGCATGAGTTTCAGTGCAGGAGATTCGGGGCAGGAGTTTCAGGTCAGGAGATTCTGGGCATGAGATTCAAGGCATGAGTTTAAAGTCATGAGATTCCGGACATGGGATTCAGCGCATTAGATTCAGGGCATATGTTTCAGGGCAGGAGATTCAGGGCATGAGATTCAGGGGAGGAGTTTCAGGGCAGGAGATTCAGGGCAGGAGTTTCAGGGCAACCGTTTCAGGGCAGGAGATTTAGTGCAGGAGATTCAGTGCAGGAGATTCAGTGCATGAGATTCAGGGCATGAGATTCAAGACATGAGTTTAAAGGCATGAGATTCAGGGCATGTGTTTCAGGGCAGGAGATTCAGGGCATATGTTTCAGGGCAGGAGATTCAGGGCATGAGATTCAGGGCATGAGTTTCAGGGCAGGATATTCAGGGCAGGAGTTTCAGGGCATGTTATTCAGGGCAGGAGTTTCAGGGCATGAGAATCAGGGCAGGAGAATCAGGACATGAGATTCAGGGCATGATTTTCCGTGGAGGAGATTTTGGGCCGGAGTTTCAGGCCATGAGATTCAGGGCTGTGGTTTCAGGCATGAGATGCAGGTCATGAGTTTTAGGGCAGCAGATTCAGGGTAGGAGATTCAGGTTATGAGATTCAGGGTATAAGATTCAGGGCAGTAGTTTCTGCGCTTGATATTCAGGGCAGGAGTTTCAGGGCATTAGATTCAGGGCAAGAGATCAAGGGCATTAGTTTCAAGTCATGGCTTTCTGGGCAGGATTTTCAGGGCATGAGATTCAGGGCATGAGATCAAGGCCATGAAATTCAGGGCTTGAGTTTCAGGGCAGGAGATTCAGGGCAGGAGTTTCAGGGCATGAGATTCAGTGCATGAGTTTCAGTGCAGGAGATTCAGGGCAGGAGTTTCAGGGCAGGAGATTAGGGCACGAGTTTCAGGGCATTTGATTCAGGGCAAGCGTTTCACGGCAGGAGATTCAGGGCAGGAGAATCAGGGCATGAGATTCAGGGCATGAGTTTCAGTGCAGGAGTTTCAGGGCAGGAGATTCAGGGCATGAGATTCAGGGCATGAGATTCTGGGCATGAGATTCAGGTCAGGAGATTCTGGGCATGAGATTCAAGGCATGAGTTTAAAGTCATGAGATTCCGGACATGGGTTTCAGCGCATTAGATTCAGGGCATATGTTTCAAGGCAGGAGATTCAGGGCATGAGATTCAGGGCAGGAGTTTCTGGGCATTTGATTCAGGGCAAGCGTTTCAGGGCAGGAGATTCGGTGCAGGAGTTTCAGGGCATGAGATTCAGGGCAGGAGAATCAGTGCAGGAGATTCAGGGCAGGAGTTTCAGGGCATATGATTCAGGTCAAGAGATTCAGGGCAGTGTGATTCATGGCAGGAGATTCAGTGTAGGAATTTCAGGGCATGAGATTCAGGGCATGAGTTTCAGGTCAGGAAATTCAGGGCTGGAATTTCAGGGCATGTGATTCAGGGCATGAGTTTCAGGTCAGGAGATTCATGGCAGGAGATTCAGGACAGGAGTATCAGGGCATGAGATTCAGGGCAGGAGTTTCAGGGCATGGGATTCAGGGCTGTGGTTTCAGGGATCAGGGCATGAGTAAAGGCCATGAAATTCAGGGCATGAGTTTCAGGGCAGGAGATTCAGGGCAGGAGTTTCAGGGCATGAGATTCAGGACATGAGTTTCAGGGCAGGAGATTCAGTGCAGGAGTTTCAAGAAATGAGATTCAGGGCTTTAGTTTCAGGGAATGAGATTCAGGGCTGTGGTTTCAGGGCTTGACATTCAGGGCTGCAATGGCAGGGCAGGAGATTCAGGGCATGAGTTTCACGGCAGGAGATTCAGGGCATTAGATTCAGGGCATGAGTTTTAGGGCAGGAAATTCAGGGCAGGAGTTTCAGGGCATGAGATTTTGGGGCATGAGTTTCAGGGCAGGAGATTCAGGCCATGAGATTCAGGGCATGAGTTTCAGGGCATGAGATTCAGGGCATGAGATCAAGGCCATGAAATTCAGGGCATGAGTTTCAGGGCAGGAGATTCAGGGCAGGATTTTCAGGGCATGAAATTCAGGACATGAGATTCAGGGCAGGAGATTCAGTGCAGGAATATCAGGGCATGAGATTCAGGGCATGAGTTTCAGGTCAGGAAATTCATGGTTGGAATTTCAGGGCATGTGAATCAGGGCATGAGTTTCAGGGCAGGAGATTCGGAACAGGAATTTCAGGGCAGGAGTTTCAGTGCAGGAGTTTCAGGGCATGAAATTCAGGGCATGAGTTTCAGGGCAGGAGATTGAGGGCAGGAGATTCAGTGCAGAGGTTTCACGGCATGAGATTCAGGGCAGGAGATTCAGCGCATGAGATTCAGGGCATGTGTTTCAGTGCAGGAGATTCAGGGCAGGAGTTTCAGGGCATATGATTCAGGTCAAGAGATTCAGGGCTGTGTGATTCAGGGCAGGAGATTCAGCGTAGGAATTTCAGGGCATGAGATTCAGGGCATGAGTTTCAGGTCAGGAAATTCAGGGCTGGAATTTCAGGGCATGTGATTCAGGGCATGAGTTTCAGGTCAGGAGATTCATGGCAGGAGATTCAGGACAGGAGTATCAGGGCATGAGATTCAGGGCAGGAGTTTCAGGGCATGGGATTCAGGGCTGTGGTTTCAGGGATCAGGGCATGAGTCAAGGCCATGAAATTCAGGGCATGAGTTTCAGGGCAGGAGATTCAAGACATCAGTTTCAGGGCAGGAGATTCAGGGCATGAGATTCAGAGCTTCACTTTAAGGGCTGGAGTTTCAGGGTAGAAATTTCAGAGCATGAGATTCAGGGCATGAGTTGCAGGGCAGGAGATTCAGGGCATGAGTTTCAGGGCAGGAGATTCAGGGCATGAGATTCAGGGCAGGAGTTTCAGGGCAGGATATTCAGGGCATGAGATTCAGGGCATGAGATTCAGGGCATGAGTTTCAGTGCAGAAGTTTCAGGGCATGAGATTCAGGGCAGGAGAATCAGGACATGAGTTTCAGTGCAGAAGTTTCAGCGCATGAGATTCAGGGCCGGAGAATCAGGACATGAGATTCAAGGCATGAGTTTCAGTTCAGGAGATTCAGGGCAGGAGTTTCGGGTCAAGAGATTCAGGGCAGGAGATTCAGGGCAGGAGATTCAGTGCAGGAGTTTCAGGGCAGGAGATTCAGGGCATGAGATTCAAGGCATGAGTTTAAAGGCATGAGATTCAGGGCATGTGTTTCAGGGCAGGAGATTCAGGGCATATGTTTCAGGGCAGGAGATTCAGGGCATGAGATTCAGGGCATGAGTTTCAGGGCAGGATATTCAGGGCAGGAGTTTCAGGGCATGTTATTCAGGGCAGGAGTTTCAGGGCATGAGAATCAGGGCAGGAGAATCAGGGCATGAGATTCAGGGCATGAGTTTCAGTGGAGGAGATTTTGGGCCGGAGTTTCAGGCCATGAGATTCAGGGCTGTCGTTTCAGGCATGAGATTCAGGTCATGAGTTTTAGGGCAGCAGATTCAGGGTAGGAGATTCAGGTTATGAGATTCAGGGTATAAGATTCAGGGCAGTAGTTTCTGCGCTTGATATTCAGGGCAGGAGTTTCAGGGCATTAGATTCAGGGCAAGAGATCAAGGGCATTAGTTTCAAGTCATGGCTTTCTGGGCAGGATTTTCAGGGCATGAGATTCAGGGCATGAGATCAAGGCCATGAAATTCAGGGCAGGAGATTCAGGGCAGGAGTTTCAGGGCATGAGATTCAGTGCATGAGTTTCAGTGCAGGAGATTCAGGGCAGGAGTTTCAGGGCAGGAGATTCAGGGCACGAGTTTCAGGGCATTTGATTCAGGGCAAGCGTTTCACGGCAGGAGATTCAGGGCAGGAGAATCAGGGCATGAGATTCAGGGCATGAGTTTCAGTGCAGGAGTTTCAGGGCAGGAGATTCAGGGCATGAGATTCAGGGCATGAGATTCTGGGCATGAGATTCAGGTCAGGAGATTCTGGGCATGAGATTCAAGGCATGAGTTTAAAGTCATGAGATTCCGGACATGGGTTTCAGCGCATTAGATTCAGGGCATATGTTTCAGGGCAGGAGATTCAGGGCATGAGATTCAGGGGAGGAGTTTCAGGGCAGGAGATTCAGGGCAGGAGTTTCTGGGCATTTGATTCAGGGCAAGCGTTTCAGGGCAGGAGATTCGGTGCAGGAGTTTCAGGGCATGAGATTCAGGGCAGGAGAATCAGCGCATGAGATTCAGGGCATGAGTTTCAGTGCAGGAGATTCAGGGCAGGAGTTTCAGGGCATATGATTCAGGTCAAGAGATTCAGGGCAGTGTGATTCAGGGCAGGAGATTCAGTGTAGGAATTTCAGGGCATGAGATTCAGGGCATGAGTTTCAGGTCAGGAAATTCAGGGCTGAAATTTCAGGGCATGTGATTCAGGGCATGAGTTTCAGGTCAGGAGATTCATGGCAGGAGATTCAGGACAGGAGTATCAGGGCATGAGATTCAGGGCAGGAGTTTCAGGGCATGGGATTCAGGGCTGTGGTTTCAGGGATCAGGGCATGAGTCAAGGCCATGAAATTCAGGGCATGAGTTTCAGGGCAGGAGATTCAGGGCAGGAGTTTCAGGGCATGAGATTCAGGACATGAGTTTCAGGGCAGGAGATTCAGGGCATGAGATTCAGAGCTTCACTTTAAGGGCTGGAGTTTCGGGGCAGAAATTTCAGAGCATGAGATTCAGGGCATGAGTTGCAGGGCAGGAGATTCAGGGCATGAGTTTCAGGGCAGGAGTTTCAGGGCCTGAGATTCAGGGCATGAGTTTTAGGGCAGGAAATTCAGGGCAGGAGTTTCAGGGCATGAGATTTTGGGGCATGAGTTTCAGGGCAGGTTATTCAGGCCATGAGATTCAGGGCATGAGTTTCAGGGCAGGAGATTCAGGGCATGAGTTTCAGGGCATCTGATTCAGGGCATGAGTTTCAGGGTATGAGATTCAGGGCAGGAGATTCAGGGCAGGAGATTCAGGGCATGAGATTCAGGGCATGAGATCAAGGCCATGAAATTCAGGGCATGAGTTTCAGGGCAGGAGATTCAGGGCAGGAGTTTCAGGGCATGAGATTCAGGACATGACTTTCAGGGCAGGAGATTCAGGGCATGAGATTCAGAGCTTCACTTTAAGGGCTGGAGTTTCAGGGCAGAAATTTCAGAGCATGAGATTCAGGGCATGAGTTGCAGCGCAGGAGATTCAGGGCATGAGTTTCAGGGCAGGAGATTCAGTGCAGGAGTTTCAAGAAATGAGATTCAGGGCTTTAGTTTCAGGGAATGAGATTCAGGGCTGTGGTTTCAGGGCTTGACATTCAGGGCTGCAATTGCAGGGCAGGAGATTCAGGGCATGAGTTTCACGGCAGGAGATTCAGGGCATGAGATTCAGGGCATGAGTTTTAGGGCAGGAAATTCAGGGCAGGAGTTTCAGGGCATGAGATTTTGGGGCATGAGTTTCAGGGCAGGAGAGAGCCTTTCAGGCAGGAGATTCAGGCCATGAGATTCAGGGCATGAGTTTCAGGGCATGAGATTCAGGGCATGAGATCAAGGCCATGAAATTCAGGGCAGGAGTTTCAGGGCAGGAGATTCAGGGCAGGAGTTTCAGGGCATGAGATTCAGGACATGAGTTTCAGGGCAGGAGATTCAGGGCATGAGATTCAGAGCTTCACTTTAAGGGCTGAAATTCAGGGCAGAAATTTCAGAGCATGAGATTCAGGGCATGAGTTGCAGGGCAGGAGATTCAGGGCATGAGTTTCAGGGCAGGAGTTTCAGGGCCTGAGATTCAGGGCATGAGTTTCAGGGCAGGAGATTCAGTACAGGAGTTTCAAGAAATGAGATTCAGGGCTTAAGTTTCAGGGAATGAGATTCAGGGCTGTGGTTTTCAGGGCTTGACATTCAGGGCTGCAATTGCAGGGCAGGAGATTCAGGGCATGAGTTTCACGGCAGGAGATTCAGGCATGAGATTCAGGGCATGAGTTTTAGGGCAGGAAATTCAGGGCAGGAGTTTCAGGGCATGAGATTTTGGGCATGAGTTTCAGGGCAGGTTATTCAGGCCCATGAGATTCAGGGCATGAGTTTCAGGGCAGGAGATTCAGGGCATGAGTTTCAGGGCATGTGATTCAGGGCATGAGTTTCAGGGTATGAGATTCAGGGCAGGAGATTCAGGGCAGGAGATTCAGGGCATGAGATTCAGGACATGAGTTTCAGGGCAGGAGATTCAGGGCATGAGATTCAGAGCTTCACTTTAAGGGCTGGAGTTTCAGGGCAGAAATTTCAGAGCATGAGATTCAGGGCATGAGTTGCAGGGCAGGAGATTCAGGCATGAGTTTCAGGGCAGGAGATTCAGGGCATTAGTTTCAGGGCATGTGATTCAGGGCATGAGTTTCAGGGTATGAGATTCAGGGCAGGAGATTCAGGGCAGGAGATTCAGGGCATGAGATTCAGGCATGAGATCAAGGCCATGAAATTCAGGGCATCAGTTTCAGGCAGGAGATTCAGGGCAGGAGTTTCAGGGCATGAGATTCAGGACATGACTTTCAGGGCAGGAGATTCAGGGCATGAGATTCAGAGCTTCACTTTAAGGGCTGGAGTTTCAGGGCAGAAATTCAGAGCATGAGATTCAGGGCATGAGTTGCAGGGCAGGAGATTCAGGGCATGAGTTTCAGGGCAGGAGATTCAGTGCAGGAGTTCAAGAAATGAGATTCAGGGCTTTAGTTTCAGGGAATGAGATTCAGGGCTGTGGTTTCAGGGCTTGACATTCAGGGCTGCAATGGCAGGGCAGGAGATTCAGGGCATGAGTTTCACGGCAGGAGATTCAGGGCATGAGTTCAGGGCATGAGTTTTAGGGCAGGAAATTCAGGGCAGGAGTTTCAGGGCATGAGATTTTGGGGCATGAGTTTCAGGGCAGGAGATTCAGGCATGAGATTCAGGGCATGAGTTTCAGGGCATGAGATTCAGGGCATGAGATCAAGGCATGAAATTCAGGCATGAGTTTCAGGGCAGGAGATTCAGGGCAGGAGTTTCAGGGCATGAGATTCAGGACATGAGTTTCAGGGCAGGAGATTCAGTGCAGGAATATCAGGGCATGAGATTCAGGGCATGAGTTTCAGGTCAGGAAATTCAGGGTTGGAATTACAGGGCATGTGAATCAGGGCATGAGTTTCAGGGCAGGAGATTCGGAACAGGAATTTCAGGGCAGGAGTTTCAGTGCAGGAGTTTCAGGGCATGAAATTCAGGGCATGAGTTTCAGGGCAGGAGATTGAGGGCAGGAGATTCAGTGCAGAGGTTTCACGGCATGAGATTCAGGGCAGGAGATTCAGGGCATGAGATTCAGGCATGTGTTTCAGTGCAGGATTTTCAGGGCAGAGATTCAGGGCAGGAGTTTCAGGGCATTTGATTCAGGCAGCGTTTCAGGGCAGGGAGATTCAGGGCAGGAGATTCAGTGCAGAAGTTTCAAGGCATGATATTCAGGGCAGGAGAATCAGTACATGAGATTCAGGGCATGAGTTTCAGTGCAGGAGATTCAGGGCAGGAGTTTCAGGTCAAGAGATTCAGAGCAGGTGATTCAGGGCAGGAGTTTCAGTGCAGGAGTTTCATGGCATGAAATTAAGGGCATGAGTTTCAGGGCAGGAGATTCAGGGCATGACTTTCAGTGCAGGAGTTTCAGGGCATGAGATTCAGGGCAGAAGAATCAGGCATGAGATTCAGGGCATGAGTTTCAGTGCAGGAGATTCAGGGCAGGAGTTTCAGGGCAGGAGATTCAGGGCAGGAGTTTCAGGGCATTTGATTCAGGGCAAGCGTTTCAGGGCAGTAGATTCAGGGCAGGAGATTCAGTGCAGGACATTCAGGGCGTGAGATTCAGGTCAGAGATTCTGGGCATGAGATTCAAGGCATGAGTTTAAAGGCATGAGATTGAGGGCATGTGTTTCAGGGCATGAGATTCAGGCATATGTTTCAGGGCAGGAGATTCAGGGCATGAGATTCAGGGCAGGAGTTTCAGGGCAGGTTATTCAGGGCAGGTGTTTCAGGGCATTTGATTCAGGGCAAGCGTTTCAGGGCAGGAGATTCAGTGCAGAGTTTCAGGGCATGAGATTCAGGACAGAAGAATCATCGCATGAGATTCAGGGCATGAGTTCAGTGCAGGAGATTCAGGGCAGGAGTTTCAGGGCATATGATTCAGGTCAAGAGATTCAGGGCAGGTGATTCAGGGCAGGAGATTCAGGGCATATGTTTCAGGGCAGGAGATTCAGGGCATGAGATTCAGGGCAGGAGTTTCAGGGCAGGATATCAGGGCATGAGATTCCGGGCATGAGATTCAGGGCATGAGTTTCAGTGCAGAAGTTTCAGGGCATGAGATTCAGGGCAGGAGAATCAGGACATGAGATTCAGGGCAGAGTTTCAGTGCAGGAGATTCAGTGCAGGAGTTTCGGGTCAAGAGATTCAGGGCAGGTGATTCAGGGCAGGAGTTTCAGTGCAGGAGTTTCATGGCATGAAATTCAGGGCATGAGTTCAGGGCAGGAGATTCAGGGCATGAGTTTCAGTGCAGAGTTCAGGGCATGAGATTCAGGGCAGGAGGAATCAGGGCATGAGATTCAGGGCATGAGTTTCAGTGCAGGAGATTCAGGGCAGGAGTTTCAGGGCATTTGATTCAAGGCAAGCGTTTCAGGGCATGAGATTCAGGCAGGAGAATCAGGACATGAGATTCAGGCATGAGTTTCAGTGCAGGAGATTCAGTGCAGGAGTTTCGGGTCAAGAGATTCAGGGCAGGTGATTCAGGCAGGAGTTTCAGTGCAGGAGTTTCATGGCATGAAATTCAGGGCATGAGTTTCAGGGCAGGAGATTCAGGGCATGAGTTTCAGTGCAGAGTTTCAGGGCATGAGATTCAGGGCAGGAGAATCAGGGCATGAGATTCAGGGCATGAGTTTCAGTGCAGGAGATTCAGGGCAGGAGTTTCAGGCATTTGATTCAAGGCAAGCGTTTCAGGGCAGGAGATTCAGGTCAGGAGATTCAGTGCAGGAGATTCAGGGCATGAGATTCAGGGCATGAGATTCAGGGCATGAGGTTCAGCTCAGGAGATTCTGGGCATGAGATTCAAGGCATGAGTTTAAAGGCATGAGATTCAGGGCATGTGTTTCAGGGCAGGAGATTCAGGGCATATGTTTCAGGGCAGGAGATTCAGGGCATGAGATTCAGGGCATGAGTTTCAGGGCAGGATATTCAGGGCAGGAGTTTCAGGGCATGTTATTCAGGGCATGAGTTTCAGGGCAGGAGATTCAGGGCAGGAGTTTCAGGGCATGAGAATCAGGGCAGGAGAATCAGGGCATGAGATTCAGGGCATGAGTTTCAGTGGAGGAGATTCAGGGCCGGAGTTTCAGGATATGAGATTCTGGGCTGTGGTTTCAGGCTTGAGATTCAGGGCAGGAGTTTCAGTGCAGGAGTTTCAGGCATGAGGATTCAGGTCATGAGTTTTAGGGCAGCAGATTCAGGTAGGAGATTCAGGTTATGAGATTCAGGGTATAAGATTCAGGGGAGTAGTTTCTGCGCTTGATATTCAGGCATGAGATTCAGGGCATGAGTTTCAGGGCATGAGATTCAGGGCATGAGATCAAGGCCATGAAATTCAGGGCATGAGTTTCAGGGCAGGAGATTCAGGGCAGGAGTTTCAGGGCATGAGATTCAGGACATGAGTTTCAGGGCAGGAGATTCAGTGCAGGATATCAGGGCATGAGATTCAGGGCATGAGTTTCAGTCAGGAAATTCAGGGTTGGAATTACAGGGCATGTGAATCAGGGCATGAGTTTCAGGGCAGGAGATTCGGAACAGGAATTTCAGGGCAGGAGTTTCAGTGCAGGAGTTTTCAGGGCATGAAATTCAGGCATGAGTTTCAGGGCAGGAGATTGAGGGCAGGAGATTCAGTGCAGAGGTTTCACGGCATGAGATTCAGGGCAGGAGATTCAGGGCATGAGATTCAGGGCATGTGTTTCAGTGCAGGATTTTCAGGGCAGGAGATTCAGGGCAGGAGTTTCAGGGCATTTGATTCAGGGCAAGCGTTTCAGGCGGGAGATTCAGGGCAGGAGATTCAGTGCAGAAGTTTCAAGGCATGAGATTCAGGGCAGGAGAATCAGTACATGAGATTCAGGGCATGAGTTTCAGTGCAGGAGATTCAGGGCAGGAGTTTCAGGTCAAGAGATTCAGAGCAGGTGATTCAGGGCAGGAGTTTCAGTGCAGGAGTTTCATGACATGAAATTAAGGGCATGAGTTTCAGGGCAGGAGATTCAGGGCATGACTTTCAGTGCAGGAGTTTCAGGGCATGAGATTCAGGGCAGGAGAATCAGGGCATGAGATTCAGGGCATGAGTTTCAGTGCAGGAGATTCAGGGCAGGAGTTTCAGGGCAGGAGATTCAGGGCAGGAGTTTCAGGGCATTTGATTCAGGGCAAGCGTTTCAGGGCAGTAGATTCAGGGCAGGAGATTCAGTGCAGGACATTCAGGGCATGAGATTCAGGGCATGAGATTCTGGGCTTGAGATTCAGGTCAGGAGATTCTGGGCATGAGATTCAAGGCATGAGTTTAAAGGCATGAGATTGAGGGCATGTGTTTCAGGGCATAATATTCAGGGCATATGTTTCAGGGCAGGAGATTCAGGGCATGAGATTCAGGGCAGGAGTTTCAGGGCAGGATATTCAGGGCAGGTGTTTGAGGGCATTTGATTCAGGGCAAGCGTTTCAGGGCAGGAGATTCAGTGCAGGAGTTTCAGGGCATGAGATTCAGGACAGAAGAATCATCGCATGAGATTCAGGGCATGAGTTTCAGTGCAGCAGATTCAGGGCAGGAGTTTCAGGGCAGGAGACTCAGGGCATGAGATTCAGGGCAGGAGTTTCAGGGATGGATATTCAGGGCAGGAGATTCAGGGCATGAGATTCAGAGCTTCACTTTAAGGGCTGGAGTTTCAGGGCAGAAATTTCAGAGCATGAGATTCAGGGCATGAGTTGCAGGGCAGGAGATTCAGGGCATGAGTTTCAGGGCAGGAGATTCAGGGCATTAGTTTCAGGGCATGTGATTCAGGGCATGAGTTTCAGGGTATGAGATTCAGGGCAGGAGATTCAGGGCAGGAGATTCAGGGCATGAGATTCAGGGCAT
This sequence comes from Mobula birostris, assembly GCF_030028105.1. Lineage (NCBI taxonomy): Eukaryota > Metazoa > Chordata > Chondrichthyes > Myliobatiformes > Myliobatidae > Mobula > Mobula birostris. Next base: position 57,944 of record NW_027274612.1, read on the forward strand.
GAGATCAAGGCCATGAAATTCAGGGCATGAGTTTCAGGGCAGGAGATTCAGGGCAGGAGTTTCAGGGCATGAGATTCAGGACATGACTTTCAGGGCAGGAGATTCAGGGCATGAGATTCAGAGCTTCACTTTAAGGGCTGGAGTTTCAGGGCAGAAATTTCAGAGCATGAGATTCAGGGCATGAGTTGCAGGGCAGGAGATTCAGGGCATGAGTTTCAGGGCAGGAGATTCAGTGCAGGAGTTTCAAGAAATGAGATTCAGGGCTTTAGTTTCAGGGAATGAGATTCAGGGCTGTGGTTTCAGGGCTTGACATTCAGGGCTGCAATGGCAGGGCAGGAGATTCAGGGCATGAGTTTCAGGGCATGAGATTCAGGGCATGAGTTTTAGGGCAGGAAATTCAGGGCAGGAGTTTCAGGGCATGAGATTTTGGGGCATGAGTTTCAGGGCAGGAGATTCAGGCCATGAGATTCAGGGCATGAGTTTCAGGGCATGAGATTCAGGGCATGAGATCAAGGCCATGAAATTCAGGGCATGAGTTTCAGGGCAGGAGATTCAGGGCAGGAGTTTCAGGGCATGAGATTCAGGACATGAGTTTCAGGGCAGGAGATTCAGTGCAGGAATATCAGGGCATGAGATTCAGGGCATGAGTTTCAGGTCAGGAAATTCAGGGTTGGAATTACAGGGCATGTGAATCAGGGCATGAGTTTCAGGGCAGGAGATTCGGAACAGGAATTTCAGGGCAGGAGTTTCAGTGCAGGAGTTTCAGGGCATGAAATTCAGGGCATGAGTTTCAGGGCAGGAGATTGAGGGCAGGAGATTCAGTGCAGAGGTTTCACGGCATGAGATTCAGGGCAGGAGATTCAGGGCATGAGATTCAGGGCATGTGTTTCAGTGCAGGATTTTCAGGGCAGGAGATTCAGGGCAGGAGTTTCAGGGCATTTGATTCAGGGCAAGCGTTTCAGGGCAGGAGATTCAGTGCAGAAGTTTCAAGGCATGATATTCAGGGCAGGAGAATCAGTACATGAGATTCAGGGCATGAGTTTCAGTGCAGGAGATTCAGGGCAGGAGTTTCAGGTCAAGAGATTCAGAGCAGGTGATTCAGGGCAGGAGTTTCAGTGCAGGAGTTTCATGGCATGAAATTAAGGGCATGAGTTTCAGGGCAGGAGATTCAGGGCATGACTTTCAGTGCAGGAGTTTCAGGGCATGAGATTCAGGGCAGAGGAATCAGGGCATGAGATTCAGGGCATGAGTTTCAGTGCAGGAGATTCAGGGCAGGAGTTTCAGGGCAGGAGATTCAGGGCAGGAGTTTCAGGGCATTTGATTCAGGGCAAGCGTTTCAGGGCAGTAGATTCAGGGCAGGAGATTCAGTGCAGGACATTCAGGGCGTGAGATTCAGGTCAGGAGATTCTGGGCATGAGATTGAGGGCATGTGTTTCAGGGCATGAGATTCAGGGCATATGTTTCAGGGCAGGATATTCAGGGCAGGTGTTTCAGGGCATTTGATTCAGGGCAAGCGTTTCAGGGCAGGAGATTCAGGGCATGAGATTCAGGGCAGGAGTTTCAGGGCAGGATATTCAGGGCATGAGATTCCGGGCATGAGATTCAGGGCATGAGTTTCAGTGCAGAAGTTTCAGGGCATGAGATTCAGGGCAGGAGAATCAGGACATGAGATTCAGGGCATGAGTTTCAGTGCAGGAGATTCAGTGCAGGAGTTTCGGGTCAAGAGATTCAGGGCAGGTGATTCAGGGCAGGAGTTTCAGTGCAGGAGTTTCATGGCATGAAATTCAGGGCATGAGTTTCAGGGCAGGAGATTCAGGGCATGAGTTTCAGTGCAGAGTTTCAGGGCATGAGATTCAGGGCAGGAGAATCAGGGCATGAGATTCAGGGCATGAGTTTCAGTGCAGGAGATTCAGGGCAGGAGTTTCAGGGCATTTGATTCAAGGCAAGCGTTTCAGGGCAGGAGATTCAGGTCAGGAGATTCAGTGCAGGAGATTCAGGGCATGAGATTCAGGGCATGAGATTCAGGGCATGAGGTTCAGCTCAGGAGATTCTGGGCATGAGATTCAAGGCATGAGTTTAAAGGCATGAGATTCAGGGCATGTGTTTCAGGGCAGGAGATTCAGGGCATATGTTTCAGGGCAGGAGATTCAGGGCATGAGATTCAGGGCATGAGTTTCAGGGCAGGATATTCAGGGCAGGAGTTTCAGGGCATGTTATTCAGGGCATGAGTTTCAGGGCAGGAGATTCAGGGCAGGAGTTTCAGGGCATGAGAATCAGGGCAGGAGAATCAGGGCATGAGATTCAGGGCATGAGTTTCAGTGGAGGAGATTCAGGGCCGGAGTTTCAGGATATGAGATTCTGGGCTGTGGTTTCAGGGCTTGAGATTCAGGGCAGGAGTTTCAGTGCAGGAGTTTCAGGGCATGAGATTCAGGTCATGAGTTTTAGGGCAGCAGATTCAGGGTAGGAGATTCAGGTTATGAGATTCAGGGTATAAGATTCAGGGGAGTAGTTTCTGCGCTTGATATTCAGGCCATGAGATTCAGGGCATGAGTTTCAGGGCATGAGATTCAGGGCATGAGATCAAGGCCATGAAATTCAGGGCATGAGTTTCACGGCAGGAGATTCAGGGCAGGAGTTTCAGGGCATGAGATTCAGGACATGAGTTTCAGGGCAGGAGATTCAGTGCAGGAATATCAGGGCATGAGATTCAGGGCATGAGTTTCAGGTCAGGAAATTCAGGGTTGGAATTACAGGGCATGTGAATCAGGGCATGAGTTTCAGGGCAGGAGATTCGGAACAGGAATTTCAGGGCAGGAGTTTCAGTGCAGGAGTTTCAGGGCATGAAATTCAGGGCATGAGTTTCAGGGCAGGAGATTGAGGGCAGGAGATTCAGTGCAGAGGTTTCACGGCATGAGATTCAGGGCAGGAGATTCAGGGCATGAGATTCAGGGCATGTGTTTCAGTGCAGGATTTTCAGGGCAGGAGATTCAGGGCAGGAGTTTCAGGGCATTTGATTCAGGGCAAGCGTTTCAGGGCGGGAGATTCAGGGCAGGAGATTCAGTGCAGAAGTTTCAAGGCATGAGATTCAGGGCAGGAGAATCAGTACATGAGATTCAGGGCATGAGTTTCAGTGCAGGAGATTCAGGGCAGGAGTTTCAGGTCAAGAGATTCAGAGCAGGTGATTCAGGGCAGGAGTTTCAGTGCAGGAGTTTCATGACATGAAATTAAGGGCATGAGTTTCAGGGCAGGAGATTCAGGGCATGACTTTCAGTGCAGGAGTTTCAGGGCATGAGATTCAGGGCAGGAGAATCAGGGCATGAGATTCAGGGCATGAGTTTCAGTGCAGGAGATTCAGGGCAGGAGTTTCAGGGCAGGAGATTCAGGGCAGGAGTTTCAGGGCATTTGATTCAGGGCAAGCGTTTCAGGGCAGTAGATTCAGGGCAGGAGATTCAGTGCAGGACATTCAGGGCATGAGATTCAGGGCATGAGATTCTGGGCTTGAGATTCAGGTCAGGAGATTCTGGGCATGAGATTCAAGGCATGAGTTTAAAGGCATGAGATTGAGGGCATGTGTTTCAGGGCATAATATTCAGGGCATATGTTTCAGGGCAGGAGATTCAGGGCATGAGATTCAGGGCAGGAGTTTCAGGGCAGGATATTCAGGGCAGGTGTTTGAGGGCATTTGATTCAGGGCAAGCGTTTCAGGGCAGGAGATTCAGTGCAGGAGTTTCAGGGCATGAGATTCAGGACAGAAGAATCATCGCATGAGATTCAGGGCATGAGTTTCAGTGCAGCAGATTCAGGGCAGGAGTTTCAGGGCAGGAGACTCAGGGCATGAGATTCAGGGCAGGAGTTTCAGGGATGGATATTCAGGGCAGGAGATTCAGGGCATGAGATTCAGAGCTTCACTTTAAGGGCTGGAGTTTCAGGGCAGAAATTTCAGAGCATGAGATTCAGGGCATGAGTTGCAGGGCAGGAGATTCAGGGCATGAGTTTCAGGGCAGGAGATTCAGGGCATTAGTTTCAGGGCATGTGATTCAGGGCATGAGTTTCAGGGTATGAGATTCAGGGCAGGAGATTCAGGGCAGGAGATTCAGGGCATGAGATTCAGGGCATGAGATCAAGGCCATGAAATTCAGGGCATGAGTTTCAGGGCAGGAGATTCAGGGCAGGAGTTTCAGGGCATGAGATTCAGGACATGACTTTCAGGGCAGGAGATTCAGGGCATGAGATTCAGAGCTTCACTTTAAGGGCTGGAGTTTCAGGGCAGAAATTTCAGAGCATGAGATTCAGGGCATGAGTTGCAGGGCAGGAGATTCAGGGCATGAGTTTCAGGGCAGGAGATTCAGTGCAGGAGTTTCAAGAAATGAGATTCAGGGCTTTAGTTTCAGGGAATGAGATTCAGGGCTGTGGTTTCAGGGCTTGACATTCAGGGCTGCAATGGCAGGGCAGGAGATTCAGGGCATGAGTTTCACGGCAGGAGATTCAGGGCATGAGATTCAGGGCATGAGTTTTAGGGCAGGAAATTCAGGGCAGGAGTTTCAGGGCATGAGATTTTGGGGCATGAGTTTCAGGGCAGGAGATTCAGGCCATGAGATTCAGGGCATGAGTTTCAGGGCATGAGATTCAGGGCATGAGATCAAGGCCATGAAATTCAGGGCATGAGTTTCAGGGCAGGAGATTCAGGGCAGGAGTTTCAGGGCATGAGATTCAGGACATGAGTTTCAGGGCAGGAGATTCAGTGCAGGAATATCAGGGCATGAGATTCAGGGCATGAGTTTCAGGTCAGGAAATTCAGGGTTGGAATTACAGGGCATGTGAATCAGGGCATGAGTTTCAGGGCAGGAGATTCGGAACAGGAATTTCAGGGCAGGAGTTTCAGTGCAGGAGTTTCAGGGCATGAAATTCAGGGCATGAGTTTCAGGGCAGGAGATTGAGGGCAGGAGATTCAGTGCAGAGGTTTCACGGCATGAGATTCAGGGCAGGAGATTCAGGGCATGAGATTCAGGGCATGTGTTTCAGTGCAGGATTTTCAGGGCAGGAGATTCAGGGCAGGAGTTTCAGGGCATTTGATTCAGGGCAAGCGTTTCAGGGCAGGAGATTCAGGGCAGGAGATTCAGTGCAGAAGTTTCAAGGCATGATATTCAGGGCAGGAGAATCAGTACATGAGATTCAGGGCATGAGTTTCAGTGCAGGAGATTCAGGGCAGGAGTTTCAGGTCAAGAGATTCAGAGCAGGTGATTCAGGGCAGGAGTTTCAGTGCAGGAGTTTCATGGCATGAAATTAAGGGCATGAGTTTCAGGGCAGGAGATTCAGGGCATGACTTTCAGTGCAGGAGTTTCAGGGCATGAGATTCAGGGCAGAAGAATCAGGGCATGAGATTCAGGGCATGAGTTTCAGTGCAGGAGATTCAGGGCAGGAGTTTCAGGGCAGGAGATTCAGGGCAGGAGTTTCAGGGCATTTGATTCAGGGCAAGCGTTTCAGGGCAGTAGATTCAGGGCAGGAGATTCAGTGCAGGACATTCAGGGCGTGAGATTCAGGTCAGGAGATTCTGGGCATGAGATTCAAGGCATGAGTTTAAAGGCATGAGATTGAGGGCATGTGTTTCAGGGCATGAGATTCAGGGCATATGTTTCAGGGCAGGAGATTCAGGGCATGAGATTCAGGGCAGGAGTTTCAGGGCAGGATATTCAGGGCAGGTGTTTCAGGGCATTTGATTCAGGGCAAGCGTTTCAGGGCAGGAGATTCAGTGCAGGAGTTTCAGGGCATGAGATTCAGGACAGAAGAATCATCGCATGAGATTCAGGGCATGAGTTTCAGTGCAGGAGATTCAGGGCAGGAGTTTCAGGGCATATGATTCAGGTCAAGAGATTCAGGGCAGGTGATTCAGGGCAGGAGATTCAGGGCATATGTTTCAGGGCAGGAGATTCAGGGCATGAGATTCAGGGCAGGAGTTTCAGGGCAGGATATTCAGGGCATGAGATTCCGGGCATGAGATTCAGGGCATGAGTTTCAGTGCAGAAGTTTCAGGGCATGAGATTCAGGGCAGGAGAATCAGGACATGAGATTCAGGGCATGAGTTTCAGTGCAGGAGATTCAGTGCAGGAGTTTCGGGTCAAGAGATTCAGGGCAGGTGATTCAGGGCAGGAGTTTCAGTGCAGGAGTTTCATGGCATGAAATTCAGGGCATGAGTTTCAGGGCAGGAGATTCAGGGCATGAGTTTCAGTGCAGAGTTTCAGGGCATGAGATTCAGGGCAGGAGAATCAGGGCATGAGATTCAGGGCATGAGTTTCAGTGCAGGAGATTCAGGGCAGGAGTTTCAGGGCATTTGATTCAAGGCAAGCGTTTCAGGGCAGGAGATTCAGGTCAGGAGATTCAGTGCAGGAGATTCAGGGCATGAGATTCAGGGCATGAGATTCAGGGCATGAGGTTCAGCTCAGGAGATTCTGGGCATGAGATTCAAGGCATGAGTTTAAAGGCATGAGATTCAGGGCATGTGTTTCAGGGCAGGAGATTCAGGGCATATGTTTCAGGGCAGGAGATTCAGGGCATGAGATTCAGGGCATGAGTTTCAGGGCAGGATATTCAGGGCAGGAGTTTCAGGGCATGTTATTCAGGGCATGAGTTTCAGGGCAGGAGATTCAGGGCAGGAGTTTCAGGGCATGAGAATCAGGGCAGGAGAATCAGGGCATGAGATTCAGGGCATGAGTTTCAGTGGAGGAGATTCAGGGCCGGAGTTTCAGGATATGAGATTCTGGGCTGTGGTTTCAGGGCTTGAGATTCAGGGCAGGAGTTTCAGTGCAGGAGTTTCAGGGCATGAGATTCAGGTCATGAGTTTTAGGGCAGCAGATTCAGGGTAGGAGATTCAGGTTATGAGATTCAGGGTATAAGATTCAGGGGAGTAGTTTCTGCGCTTGATATTCAGGCCATGAGATTCAGGGCATGAGTTTCAGGGCATGAGATTCAGGGCATGAGATCAAGGCCATGAAATTCAGGGCATGAGTTTCAGGGCAGGAGATTCAGGGCAGGAGTTTCAGGGCATGAGATTCAGGACATGAGTTTCAGGGCAGGAGATTCAGTGCAGGAATATCAGGGCATGAGATTCAGGGCATGAGTTTCAGGTCAGGAAATTCAGGGTTGGAATTACAGGGCATGTGAATCAGGGCATGAGTTTCAGGGCAGGAGATTCGGAACAGGAATTTCAGGGCAGGAGTTTCAGTGCAGGAGTTTCAGGGCATGAAATTCAGGGCATGAGTTTCAGGGCAGGAGATTGAGGGCAGGAGATTCAGTGCAGAGGTTTCACGGCATGAGATTCAGGGCAGGAGATTCAGGGCATGAGATTCAGGGCATGTGTTTCAGTGCAGGATTTTCAGGGCAGGAGATTCAGGGCAGGAGTTTCAGGGCATTTGATTCAGGGCAAGCGTTTCAGGGCGGGAGATTCAGGGCAGGAGATTCAGTGCAGAAGTTTCAAGGCATGAGATTCAGGGCAGGAGAATCAGTACATGAGATTCAGGGCATGAGTTTCAGTGCAGGAGATTCAGGGCAGGAGTTTCAGGTCAAGAGATTCAGAGCAGGTGATTCAGGGCAGGAGTTTCAGTGCAGGAGTTTCATGACATGAAATTAAGGGCATGAGTTTCAGGGCAGGAGATTCAGGGCATGACTTTCAGTGCAGGAGTTTCAGGGCATGAGATTCAGGGCAGGAGAATCAGGGCATGAGATTCAGGGCATGAGTTTCAGTGCAGGAGATTCAGGGCAGGAGTTTCAGGGCAGGAGATTCAGGGCAGGAGTTTCAGGGCATTTGATTCAGGGCAAGCGTTTCAGGGCAGTAGATTCAGGGCAGGAGATTCAGTGCAGGACATTCAGGGCATGAGATTCAGGGCATGAGATTCTGGGCTTGAGATTCAGGTCAGGAGATTCTGGGCATGAGATTCAAGGCATGAGTTTAAAGGCATGAGATTGAGGGCATGTGTTTCAGGGCATAATATTCAGGGCATATGTTTCAGGGCAGGAGATTCAGGGCATGAGATTCAGGGCAGGAGTTTCAGGGCAGGATATTCAGGGCAGGTGTTTGAGGGCATTTGATTCAGGGCAAGCGTTTCAGGGCAGGAGATTCAGTGCAGGAGTTTCAGGGCATGAGATTCAGGACAGAAGAATCATCGCATGAGATTCAGGGCATGAGTTTCAGTGCAGCAGATTCAGGGCAGGAGTTTCAGGGCAGGAGACTCAGGGCATGAGATTCAGGGCAGGAGTTTCAGGGATGGATATTCAGGGCATGAGATTCAGGGCATGAGATTCAGGGCATAAGTTTCAGTGCAGAAGTTTCAGGGCATGAGATTCAGGGCAGGAGAATCAGGACATGAGATTCAGGGCATGAGTTTCAGTGCAGGATATTCAGTGCAGGAGTTTCGGGTCAAGAGATTCAGGGCAGGTGATTCAGGGCAGGAGTTTCAGTGCAGGAGTTTCATGGCATGAAATTCAGGGCATGAGTTTCAGGGCAGGAGATTCAGGGCATGAGTTTCAGTGCAGAGTTTCAGGGCATGAGATTCAGGGCAGGAGAATCAGGGCATGAGATTCAGGGCATAAGTTTCAGTGCAGGAGATTCAGGGCAGGAGTTTCAGGGCATTTGATTCAAGGCAAGCGTTTCAGGGCAGGAGATTCAGGGCAGGAGATTCAGTGCAGGAGATTCAGGGCATGAGATTCAGGGCATGAGATTCAGGGCATGAGGTTCAGCTCGTGAGATTCTGGGCATGAGATTCAAGGCATGAGTTTAAAGGCATGAGATTTAGGGCATGTGTTTCAGGGCAGGATATTCAGGGCATATGTTTCAGGGCAGGAGATTCAGGGCATGAGATTCAGGGCATGAGTTTCAGGGCAGGATATTCAGGGCAGGAGTTTCAGGGCATGTTATTCAGGGCATGAGTTTCAGGGCAGGAGATTCAGGGCAGGAGATTCAGGGCAGGAGTTTCAGGGCATGAGAATCAGGGCAGGAGAATCAGGGCATGAGATTCAGGGCATGAGTTTCAGTGGAGGAGATTCAGGGCCGGAGTTTCAGGATATGAGATTCAGGGCTGTGGTTTCAGGGCTTGAGATTCAGGGCATGAGTTTCAGTGCAGGAGATTCAGGGCAGGAGTTTCAGGGCATTTGATTCAAGGCAAGCGTTTCAGGGCAGGAGATTCAGGGCAGGAGATTCAGTGCAGGAGATTCAGGGCATGAGATTCAGGGCATGAGATTCAGGGCATGAGGTTCAGCTCAGGAGATTCTGGGCATGAGATTCAAGGCATGAGTTTAAAGGCATGAGATTGAGGGCATGTGTTTCAGGGCAGGAGATTCAGGGCATATGTTTCAGGGCAGGAGATTCAGGGCATGAGATTCAGGGCATGAGTTTCAGGGCAGGATATTCAGGGCAGGTGTTTCAGGGCATGTTATTCAGGGCATGAGTTTCAGGGCAGGAGATTCAGGGCAGGAGATTCAGGGCAGGAGTTTCAGGGCATGAGAATCAGGGCAGGAGAATCAGGGCATGAGATTCAGGGCATGAGTTTCAGTGGAGGAGATTCAGGGCCGGAGTTTCAGGATATGAGATTCAGGGCTGTGGTTTCAGGGCTTGAGATTCAGGGCAGGAGTTTCAGTGCAGGAGATTCAGGGCAGGAGTTTCAGGTCAAGAGATTCAGAGCAGGTGATTCAGGGCAGGAGTTTCAGTGCAGGAGTTTCATGGCATGAAATTAAGGGCATGAGTTTCAGGGCAGGAGATTCAGGGCATGACTTTCAGTGCAGGAGTTTCAGGGCATGAGATTCAGGGCAGGAGAATCAGGGCATGAGATTCAGGGCATGAGTTTCAGTGCAGGAGATTCAGGGCAGGAGTTTCAGGGCAGGAGATTCAGGGCAGGAGTTTCAGGGCATTTGATTCAGGGCAAGCGTTTCAGGGCAGTAGATTCAGGGCAGGAGATTCAGTGCAGGACATTCAGGGCATGAGATTTAGGGCATGAGATTCTGGGCTTGAGATTCAGGTCAGGAGATTCTGGGCATGAGATTCAAGGCATGAGTTTAAAGGCATGAGATTGAGGGCATGTGTTTCAGGGCATGAGATTCAGGGCATATGTTTCAGGGCAGGAGATTCAGGGCATGAGATTCAGGGCAGGAGTTTCAGGGCAGGATATTCAGGGCAGGTGTTTCAGGGCATTTGATTCAGGGCAAGCGTTTCAGGGCAGGAGATTCAGTGCAGGAGTTTCAGGGCATGAGATTCAGGACAGAAGAATCATCGCATGAGATTCAGGGCATGAGTTTCAGTGCAGGAGATTCAGGGCAGGAGTTTCAGGGCATATGATTCAGGTCAAGAGATTCAGGGCAGGTGATTCAGGGCAGGAGATTCAGGGCATATGTTTCAGGGCAGGAGATTCAGGGCATGAGATTCAGGGCAGGAGTTTCAGGGCAGGATATTCAGGGCATGAGATTCAGGGCATGAGATTCAGGGCATAAGTTTCAGTGCAGAAGTTTCAGGGCATGAGATTCAGGGCAGGAGACTCAGGACATGAGATTCAGGGCATGAGTTTCAGTGCAGGAGATTCAGTGCAGGAGTTTCGGGTCAAGAGATTCAGGGCAGGTGATTCAGGGCAGGAGTTTCAGTGCAGGAGTTTCATGGCATGAAATTCAGGGCATGAGTTTCAGGGCAGGAGATTCAGGGAATGAGTTTCAGTGCAGAGTTTCAGGGCATGAGATTCAGGGCAGGAGAATCAGGGCATGAGATTCAGGGCATGAGTTTCAGTGCAGGAGATTCAGGGCAGGAGTTTCAGGGCATTTGATTCAAGGCAAGCGTTTCAGGGCAGGAGATTCAGGGCAGGAGATTCAGGGCATGAGATTCAGGGCATGTGTTTCAGTGCAGGATTTTCAGGGCAGGAGATTCAGGGCAGGAGTTTCAGGGCATTTGATTCAGGGCAAGCGTTTCAGGGCAGGAGATTCAGGGCAGGAGATTCAGTGCAGAAGTTTCAAGGCATGAGATTCAGGGCAGGAGAATCAGTACATGAGATTCAGGGCATGAGTTTCAGTGCAGGAGATTCAGGGCAGGAGTTTCAGGTCAAGAGATTCAGAGCAGGTGATTCAGGGCAGGAGTTTCAGTGCAGGAGTTTCATGGCATGAAATTAAGGGCATGAGTTTCAGGGCAGGAGATTCAGGGCATGAGTTTCAGTGCAGGAGTTTCAGGGCATGAGATTCAGGGCAGGAGAATCAGGGCATGAGATTCAGGGCATGAGTTTCAGTGCAGGAGATTCAGGGCAGGAGTTTCAGGGCATTTGATTCAGGGCAGTAGATTCAGGGCAGGAGATTCAGTGCAGGACATTCAGGGCATGAGATTCAGGGCATGAGATTCTGGGCTTGAGATTCAGGTCAGGAGATTCTGGGCATGAGATTCAAGGCATGAGTTTAAAGGCATGAGATTGAGGGCATGTGTTTCAGGGCATGAGATTCAGGGCATATGTTTCAGGGCAGGAGATTCAGGGCATGAGATTCAGGGCAGGAGTTTCAGGGCAGGATATTCAGGGCAGGTGTTTCAGGGCATTTGATTCAGGGCAAGCGTTTCAGGTCAGGAGATTCAGTGCAGGAGTTTCAGGGCATGAGATTCAGGACAGAAGAATCATCGCATGAGATTCAGGGCATGAGTTTCAGTGCAGGAGATTCAGGGCAGGAGTTTCAGGGCATATGATTCTGGTCAAGAGATTCAGGGCAGGTGATTCAGGGCAGGAGATTCAGGGCATATGTTTCAGGGCAGGAGATTCAGGGCATGAGATTCAGGGCAGGAGTTTCAGGGCAGGATATTCAGGGCATGAGATTCAGGGCATGAGATTCAGGGCATGAGTTTCAGTGCAGAAGTTTCAGGGCATGAGATTCAGGGCAGGAGAATCAGGACATGAGATTCAGGGCATGAGTTTCAGTGCAGGAGATTCAGTGCAGGAGTTTCGGGTCAAGAGATTCAGGGCAGGTGATTCAGGGCAGGAGTTTCAGTGCAGGAGTTTCATGGCATGAAATTCAGGGCATGAGTTTCAGGGCAGGAGATTCAGGGCATGAGTTTCAGTGCAGAGTTTCAGGGCATGAGATTCAGGGCAGGAGAATCAGGGCATGAGATTCAGGGCATGAGTTTCAGTGCAGGAGATTCAGGGCAGGAGATTCAGGGCATTTGATTCAAGGCAAGCGTTTCAGGGCAGGAGATTCAGGGCAGGAGATTCAGTGCAGGAGATTCAGGGCATGAGATTCAGGGCATGAGGTTCAGCTCAGGAGATTCTGGGCATGAGATTCAAGGCATGAGTTTAAAGGCATGAGATTCAGGGCATGTGTTTCAGGGCAGGAGATTCAGGGCATATGTTTCAGGGCAGGAGATTCAGGGCATGAGATTCAGGGCATGAGTTTCAGGGCAGGATATTCAGGGCAGGAGTTTCAGGGCATGTTATTCAGGGCATGAGTTTCAGGGCAGGAGATTCAGGGCAGGAGATTCAGGGCAGGAGTTTCAGGGCATGAGAATCAGGGCAGGAGAATCAGGGCATGAGATTCAGGGCATGAGTTTCAGTGGAGGAGATTCAGGGCCGGAGTTTCAGGATATGAGATTCAGGGCTGTGGTTTCAGGGCTTGAGATTCAGGGCAGGAGTTTCATTGCAGGAGTTTCAGGGCATGAGATTCATGTCATGAGTTTTAGGGCAGCAGATTCAGGGTAGGAGATTCAGGTTATGAGATTCAGGGTATAAGATTCAGGGGAGTAGTTTCTGCGCTTGATATTCAGGCCATGAGATTCAGGGCAGGAGTTTCAGGGCATGAGATTCAGGGCATGAGTTTCAGGTCAGGAAATTCAAGGTTGGAATTACAGGGCATGTGAATCAGGGCATGAGTTTCAGGGCAGGAGATTCGGAACAGGAATTTCAGGGCAGGAGTTTCAGTGCAGGAGTTTCAGGGCATGAAATTCAGGGCATGAGTTTCAGGGCAGGAGATTCAAGGCATGTGTTTCAGTGCAGGATTTTCAGGGCAGGAGATTCAGGGCAGGAGTTTCAGTGCATTTGATTCAGGGCAAGCGTTTCAGGGCAGGAGATTCAGGGCAGGAGATTCAGTGCAGAAGTTTCAAGGCATGAGATTCAGGGCAGGAGAATCAGTACATGAGATTCAGGGCATGAGTTTCAGTGCAGGAGATTCAGGGCAGGAGTTTCAGGTCAAGAGATTCAGAGCAGGTGATTCAGGGCAGGAGTTTCAGTGCAGGAGTTTCATGGCATGAAATTCAGGGCATGAGTTTCAGGGCAGGAGATTCAGGGCATGACTTTCAGTGCAGGAGTTTCAGGGCATGAGATTCAGGGCAGGAGAATCAGGGCATGAGATTCAGGGCATGAGTTTCAGTGCAGGAGATTCAGGGCAGGGGTATCAGGGCAGGAGATTCAGGGCAGGAGTTTCAGGGCATTTGATTCAGGGCAAGCGTTTCAGGGCAGTAGATTCAGGGCAGGAGATTCAGTGCAGGACATTCAGGGCATGAGATTCAGGGCATGAGATTCTGGGCTTGAGATTCAGGTCAGGAGATTCTGGGCATGAGATTCAAGGCATGAGTTTAAAGGCATGAGATTGAGGGCATGTGTTTCAGGGCATGAGATTCAGGGCATATGTTTCAGGGCAGGAGATTCAGGGCATGAGATTCAGGGCAGGAGTTTCAGGGCAGGATATTCAGGGCAGGTGTTTCAGGGCATTTGATTCAGGGCAGTAGATTCAGGGCAGGAGATTCAGTGCAGGACATTCAGGGCATGAGATTCAGGGCATGAGATTCTGGGCTTGAGATTCAGGTCAGGAGATTCTGGGCATGAGATTCAAGGCATGAGTTTAAAGGCATGAGATTGAGGGCATGTGTTTCAGGGCATGAGATTCAGGGCATATGTTTCAGGGCAGGAGATTCAGGGCATGAGATTCAGGGCAGGAGTTTCAGGGCAGGATATTCAGGGCAGGTGTTTCAGGGCATTTGATTCAGGGCAAGCGTTTCAGGTCAGGAGATTCAGTGCAGGAGTTTCAGGGCATGAGATTCAGGACAGAAGAATCATCGCATGAGATTCAGGGCATGAGTTTCAGTGCAGGAGATTCAGGGCAGGAGTTTCAGGGCATATGATTCTGGTCAAGAGATTCAGGGCAGGTGATTCAGGGCAGGAGATTCAGGGCATATGTTTCAGGGCAGGAGATTCAGGGCATGAGATTCAGGGCAGGAGTTTCAGGGCAGGATATTCAGGGCATGAGATTCAGGGCATGAGATTCAGGGCATGAGTTTCAGTGCAGAAGTTTCAGGGCATGAGATTCAGGGCAGGAGAATCAGGACATGAGATTCAGGGCATGAGTTTCAGTGCAGGAGATTCAGTGCAGGAGTTTCGGGTCAAGAGATTCAGGGCAGGTGATTCAGGGCAGGAGTTTCAGTGCAGGAGTTTCATGGCATGAAATTCAGGGCATGAGTTTCAGGGCAGGAGATTCAGGGCATGAGTTTCAGTGCAGAGTTTCAGGGCATGAGATTCAGGGCAGGAGAATCAGGGCATGAGATTCAGGGCATGAGTTTCAGTGCAGGAGATTCAGGGCAGGAGATTCAGGGCATTTGATTCAAGGCAAGCGTTTCAGGGCAGGAGATTCAGGGCAGGAGATTCAGTGCAGGAGATTCAGGGCATGAGATTCAGGGCATGAGGTTCAGCTCAGGAGATTCTGGGCATGAGATTCAAGGCATGAGTTTAAAGGCATGAGATTCAGGGCATGTGTTTCAGGGCAGGAGATTCAGGGCATATGTTTCAGGGCATGAGATTCAGGGCATGAGATTCAGGGCATGAGTTTCAGGGCAGGATATTCAGGGCAGGAGTTTCAGGGCATGTTATTCAGGGCATGAGTTTCAGGGCAGGAGATTCAGGGCAGGAGATTCAGGGCAGGAGTTTCAGGGCATGAGAATCAGGGCAGGAGAATCAGGGCATGAGATTCAGGGCATGAGTTTCAGTGGAGGAGATTCAGGGCCGGAGTTTCAGGATATGAGATTCAGGGCTGTGGTTTCAGGGCTTGAGATTCAGGGCAGGAGTTTCATTGCAGGAGTTTCAGGGCATGAGATTCATGTCATGAGTTTTAGGGCAGCAGATTCAGGGTAGGAGATTCAGGTTATGAGATTCAGGGTATAAGATTCAGGGGAGTAGTTTCTGCGCTTGATATTCAGGCCATGAGATTCAGGGCAGGAGTTTCAGGGCATGAGATTCAGGGCATGAGTTTCAGGTCAGGAAATTCAAGGTTGGAATTACAGGGCATGTGAATCAGGGCATGAGTTTCAGGGCAGGAGATTCGGAACAGGAATTTCAGGGCAGGAGTTTCAGTGCAGGAGTTTCAGGGCATGAAATTCAGGGCATGAGTTTCAGGGCAGGAGATTCAAGGCATGTGTTTCAGTGCAGGATTTTCAGGGCAGGAGATTCAGGGCAGGAGTTTCAGTGCATTTGATTCAGGGCAAGCGTTTCAGGGCAGGAGATTCAGGGCAGGAGATTCAGTGCAGAAGTTTCAAGGCATGAGATTCAGGGCAGGAGAATCAGTACATGAGATTCAGGGCATGAGTTTCAGTGCAGGAGATTCAGGGCAGGAGTTTCAGGTCAAGAGATTCAGAGCAGGTGATTCAGGGCAGGAGTTTCAGTGCAGGAGTTTCATGGCATGAAATTCAGGGCATGAGTTTCAGGGCAGGAGATTCAGGGCATGACTTTCAGTGCAGGAGTTTCAGGGCATGAGATTCAGGGCAGGAGAATCAGGGCATGAGATTCAGGGCATGAGTTTCAGTGCAGGAGATTCAGGGCAGGGGTATCAGGGCAGGAGATTCAGGGCAGGAGTTTCAGGGCATTTGATTCAGGGCAAGCGTTTCAGGGCAGTAGATTCAGGGCAGGAGATTCAGTGCAGGACATTCAGGGCATGAGATTCAGGGCATGAGATTCTGGGCTTGAGATTCAGGTCAGGAGATTCTGGGCATGAGATTCAAGGCATGAGTTTAAAGGCATGAGATTGAGGGCATGTGTTTCAGGGCATGAGATTCAGGGCATATGTTTCAGGGCAGGAGATTCAGGGCATGAGATTCAGGGCAGGAGTTTCAGGGCAGGATATTCAGGGCAGGTGTTTCAGGGCATTTGATTCAGGGCAAGCGTTTCAGGGCAGGAGATTCAGTGCAGGAGTTTCAGGGCATGAGATTCAGGACAGAAGAATCATCGCATGAGATTCAGGGCATGAGTTTCAGTGCAGGAGATTCAGGGCAGGAGTTTCAGGGCATATGTTTCAGGGCAGGAGATTCAGGGCATGAGATTCAGGGCAGGAGTTTCAGGGCAGGATATTCAGGGCATGAGATTCAGGGCATGAGATTCAGGGCATGAGTTTCAGTGCAGAAGTTTCAGGGCATGAGATTCAGGGCAGGAGAATCAGGACATGAGATTCAGGGCATGAGTTTCAGTGCAGGAGATTCCGTGCAGGAGTTTCGGGTCAAGAGATTCAGGGCAGGTGATTCAGGGCAGGAGTTTCAGTGCAGGAGTTTCATGGCATGAAATTCAGGGCATGAGTTTCCGGGCAGGAGATTCAGGGCATGAGTTTCAGTGCAGAGTTTCAGGGCATGAGATTCAGGGCAGGAGAATCAGGGCATGAGATTCAGGGCATGAGTTTCAGTGCAGGAGATTCAGGGCAGGAGTTTCAGGGCATTTGATTCAAGGCAAGCGTTTCAGGGCAGAAGATTCAGGGCAGGAGATTCAGTGCAGGAGATTCAGGGCATGAGATTCAGGGCATGAGGTTCAGCTCAGGAGATTCTGGGCATGAGATTCAAGGCATGAGTTTAAAGGCATGAGATTCAGGGCATGTGTTTCAGGGCAGGAGATTCAGGGCATATGTTTCAGGGCAGGAGATTCAGGGCATGAGATTCAGGGCATGAGTTTCAGGGCAGGATATTCAGGGC
This sequence comes from Mobula birostris, assembly GCF_030028105.1. Classification (NCBI taxonomy): domain Eukaryota; kingdom Metazoa; phylum Chordata; class Chondrichthyes; order Myliobatiformes; family Myliobatidae; genus Mobula; species Mobula birostris. Next base: position 74,877 of record NW_027274612.1, read on the forward strand.
AGGAGTTTAAGGGCATGTTATTCAGGGCATGAGTATCAGGGCAGGAGATTCAGGGCAGGAGATTCAGGGCAGGAGTTTCAGGGCATGAGAATCAGGGCAGGAGAATCAGGGCATGAGATTCAGGGCATGAGTTTCAGTGGAGGAGATTCAGGGCCGGAGTTTCAGGATATGAGATTCAGGGCTGTGGTTTCAGGGCTTGAGATTCAGGGCAGGAGTTTCAGTGCAGGAGTTTCAGGGCATGAGATTCAGGTCATGAGTTTCACGGCAGCAGATTCAGGGTAGGAGATTCAGGTTATGAGATTCAGGGTATAAGATTCAGGGGAGTAGTTTCTGCGCTTGATATTCAGGGCAGGAGTTTCAGGGCATGAGATTCAGGGCAAGAGATCAAGGGCATTAGTTTCAAGGCATGGCTTTCAGGGCAGGAGTTTCAGGGCATGAGATTCAGGGCATGAGATCAAGGCCATGAAATTCAGAGCATGAGTTTCAGGGCAGGAGATTCAGGGCAGGAGTTTCAGGGCATGAGATTCAGGGCATGAGTTTCAGTGCAGGAGATTCAGGGCAGGAGTTTCAGGGCAGGAGATTCAGGGCACGAGTTTCAGGGCATTTGATTCAGGGCAAGCGTTTCACGGCAGGAGATTCAGGGCAGGAGATTCAGTGCAGGAGTTTCAGGGCAGGAGATTGAGGGCATGAGATTCAGGGCATTAGTTTCAGGGCAGGAGATTCAGGGCATGAGATTCAGGGCATGAGATTCAGGGCATGAGTTTCAGTGCAGAAGTTTCAGGGCATGAGATTCAGGGCAGGAGAATCAGGACATGAGATTCAGGGCATGAGTTTCAGTTAAGGAGATTCAGGGCAGGAGTTTCGGGTCAAGAGATTCAGGGCAGGAGATTCAGTGCAGGAGTTTCAGGGCAGGAGATTCAGGGCATGAGATTCAGGGCATGAGTTTCAGGGCAGGAGATTCAGGGCATGAGATTCAGGGCATGAGATTCAGAGCATGAGTTTCAGTGCAGAAGTTTCAGGGCATGAGATTCAGGGCAGGAAAATCAGGACATGAGATTCAGGGCATGAGTTTCAGTGCAGGAGATTCAGTGCAGGAGTTTCAGGTCAAGAGATTCAGGGCAGGTGATTCAGGGCAGGAGGTTCAGTGCAGGAGTTTCATGGCATGAAATTCAGAGCATGACTTTCAGGGCAGGAGATTCAGGGCATGAGATTCAGGGCATGAGTTTCAGTGCAGAGTTTCAGGGCATCAGATTCAGGGCAGGAGAATCAGGGCATGAGATTCAGGGCATGAGTTTCAGTGCAGGAGATTCAGGGCAGGAGTTTCAGGGCAGGAGATTCAGGGCAGGAGTTTCAGGGCATTGGATACAGGGCAAGCGTTTCAGGGCAGGAGATTCAGGGCAGGAGATTCAGTGCAGGAGATTCAGGGTATGAGATTCAGGGCATGAGGTTCAGGTCAGGAGATTCTGGGCATGAGATTCAAGGCATGAGTTTAAAGGCATGAGATTCAGGGCATGTGTTTCAGGGCATGAGATTCAGGGCATATGTTTCAGGGCAGGAGATTTAGGGCATGAGATTCAGGGCATGAGTTTCAAGGCATGAGATTCAGGGCAGGAGATTCAGTGCAGGAGATTCAGGGTATGAGATTTAGGGCATGAGGTTCAGGTCAGGAGATTCTGGGCATGAGATTCAAGGCATGAGTTTAAAGGCATGAGATTCAGGGCATGTGTTTCAGGGCATGAGATTCAGGGCATATGTTTCAGGGCAGGAGATTCAGGGCATGAGATTCAGGGCATGAGTTTCAAGGCATGAGATTCAGGGCAGGAGAATCAGGACATGAGAATCAGGGCATGAGTTTCAGTGCAGGAGATTCGGGGCAGGAGTTTCAGGTCAAGAGATTCAGGGCAGGTGATTCAGGGCAGGAGATTCAGTGCAGGAGTTTCATGGCATGAAATTCAGGGCATGACTTTCAAGGCAGGAGATTCAGGGCATGAGATTCAGGGCATGAGTTTCAGTGCAGAATTGGAGGGCATCAGATTCAGGGCAGGAGAATCAGGGCATGAGATTCAGGGCATAAGTTTCAGTGCAGGAGATTCAGGGCAGGAGTTTCAGGGCAGGAGATTCAGGGCAGGAGTTTCAGGGCATTGGATTCAGGGCAAGCGTTTCAGGGCAGGAGATTCAGGGCAGGAGATTCTGTGCAGGAGATTCAGGGCATGAGATACAGCGCATGAGGTTCAGGTCAGGAGATTCTGGGCATGAGATTCAAGGCATGAGTTTAAAGGCATGAGATTCAGCGCATGTGTTTCAGGGCATGAGATTCAGGGCATATGTTTCAGGGCAGGAGATTCAGTGCATGAGATTCAGGGCATGAGTTTCAAGGCATGAGTTTCAGGGCAGGAGAATCAGTACATGAGATTCAGGGCATGAGTTTCAGTGCAGGAGATTCGGGGCAGGAGTTTCAGGTCAAGAGATTCAGGGGAGGTGATTCAGGGCAGGAGTTTCAGTGCAGGAGTTTCATGGCATGAAATTCAGGGCATGAGTTTCAGGGCAGGAGATTCAGGGCATGAGTTTCAGTGCAGGAGTTTCAGGGCATGAGATTCAGGGCAGGAGAATCAGGGCATGAGATTCAGGGCATGAGTTTCAGTGCAGGAGATTCAGGGCAGGAATTTCAGTACAGGAGATTCAGGGCAGGAGTTTCAGGGCATTGGATTCAGGGCAAGCGTTTCAGGGCAGGAGATTCAGGGCAGGAGATTCAGTGCAGGAGATTCAGGGCATGAGATTCAGGGCATGAGATTCTGGGCATGAGATTCAGGGCAGGAGATTCAGTGCAGAAGTTTCAAGGCATGAGATTCAGGGCAGGAGAATCAGGACATGAGATTCAGGGCATGAGTTTCAGTGCAGGAGATTCAGTGCAGGAGTTTCGGGTCAAGAGATTCAGGGCAGGTGATTCAGGGCAGGAGTTTCAGTGCAGGAGTTTCATGGCATGAAATTCAGGGCATGAGTTTCAGGGCAGCAGATTCAGGGCAGGAGAATCAGGGCATGAGATTCAGGGCATGAGTTTCAGTGCAGGAGATTCAGGGCAGGAGTTTCAGGGCAGGAGATTCAGGGCAGGAGTTTCAGGGCATTTGATTCAAGGCAAGCGTTTCAGGGCAGGAGATTCAGGGCAGGAGATTCAGTGCAGGAGATTCTGGGCATGAGATTCAGAGCATGAGTTTCAGTGCAGAAGTTTCAGGGCATGAGATTCAGGGCAGGAAAATCAGGACATGAGATTCAGGGCATGAGTTTCAGTGCAGGAGATTCAGTGCAGGAGTTTCAGGTCAAGAGATTCAGGGCAGGTGATTCAGGGCAGGAGTTTCAGTGCAGGAGTTTCATGGCATGAAATTCAGGGCATGAATTTCAGGGCAGGAGATTCAGGGCATGAGATTCAGGGCATGAGTTTCAGTGCAGAGTTTCAGGGCATCAGATTCAGGGCAGGAGAATCAGGGCATGAGATTCAGGGAATGAGTTTCAGTGCAGGAGATTCAGGGCAGGAGTTTCAGGGCAGGAGATTCAGGGCAAGAGTTTCAGGGCATTGGATTCAGGGCAAGCGTTTCAGGGCAGGAGATTCAGGGCAGGAGATTCAGTGCAGGAGATTCAGGGTATGAGATTCAGGGCATGAGGTTCAGGTCAGGAGATTCTGGGCATGAGATTCAAGGCATGAGTTTAAAGGCATGAGATTCAGGGCATGTGTTTCAGGGCATGAGATTCAGGGCATATGTTTCAGGGCATGAGATTCAGGGCATGAGTTTCAAGGCATGAGATTCAGGGCAGGAGAATCAGGACATGAGATTCAGGGCATGAGTTTCAGTGCAGGAGATTCGGGGCAGGAGTTTCAGGTCAAGAGATTCAGGGCAGGTGATTCAGGGCAGGAGATTCAGTGCAGGAGTTTCATGGCATGAAATTCAGGGCATGACTTTCAAGGCAGGAGATTCAGGGCATGAGATTCATGGCATGAGTTTCAGTGCAGAATTGCAGGGCATCAGATTCAGGGCAGGAGAATCAGGGCATGAGATTCAGGGCATAAGTTTCAGTGCAGGTGATTCAGGGCAGGAGTTTCAGGGCAGGAGATTCAGGGCAGGAGTTTCAGGGCATTGGATTCAGGGCAAGCGTTTCAGGGCAGGAGATTCAGGGCAGGAGATTCTGTGCAGGAGATTCAGAGCATGAGTTTCAGTGCAGGAGATTCGGGGCAGGAGTTTCAGGTCAGGAGATTCTGGGCATGAGATTCAAGGCATGAGTTTAAAGTCATGAGATTCCGGACATGGGTTTCAGCGCATTAGATTCAGGGCATATGTTTCAGGGCAGGAGATTCAGGGCAGGAGTTTCAGGGCAGGAGATTCAGTGCATGAGATTCAGGGCATGAGATTCAAGGCATGAGTTTAAAGGCATGAGATTCAGGGCATGTGTTTCAGGGCAGGAGATTCAGGGCATATGTTTCAGGGCAGGAGATTCAGGGCATGAGATTCAGGGCATGAGTTTCAGGGCAGGATATTCAGGGCAGGTGATTCAGGGCATGTTATTCAGGGCATGAGTTTCAGGGCAGGAGATTCAGGGCAGGAGATTCAGGGCAGGAGTTTCAGGGCATGAGAATCAGGGCAGGAGAATCAGGGCATGAGATTCAGGGCATGAGTTTCAGTGGAGGAGATTTTGGGCCGGAGTTTCAGGCCATGAGATTCAGGGCTGTGGTTTCAGGCATGAGATTCAGGTCATGAGTTTTAGGGCAGCAGATTCAGGGTAGGAGATTCAGGTTATGAGATTCAGGGTATAAGATTCAGGGCAGTAGTTTCTGCGCTTGATATTCAGGGCAGGAGTTTCAGGGCATGAGATTCAGGGCAAGAGATCAAGGGCATTAGTTTCAAGTCATGGCTTTCAGGGCAGGATTTTCAGGGCATGAGATTCAGGGCATGAGATCAAGGCCATGAAATTCAGGGCTTGAGTTTCAGGGCAGGAGATTCAGGGCAGGAGTTTCAGGGCATGAGATTCAGTGCATGAGTTTCAGTGCAGGAGATTCAGGGCAGGAGTTTCAGGGCAGGAGATTCAGGGCACGAGTTTCAGGGCATTTGATTCAGGGCAAGCGTTTCACGGCAGGAGATTCAGGGCAGGAGAATCAGGGCATGAGATTCAGGGCATGAGTTTCAGTGCAGGAGTTTCAGGGCAGGAGATTCAGGGCATGAGATTCAGGGCATGAGATTCTGGGCATGAGATTCAAGGCATGAGTTTAAAGTCATGAGATTCCGGACATGGGTTTCAGCGCATTAGATTCAGGGCATATGTTTCAGGGCAGGAGATTCAGGGCATGAGATTCAGGGGAGGAGTTTCAGGGCAGGAGATTCAGGGCAGGAGTTTCAGGGCAACCGTTTCAGGGCAGGAGATTCAGTGCAGGAGATTCAGTGCAGGAGATTCAGTGCATGAGATTCAGGGCATGAGATTCAAGGCATGAGTTTAAAGGCATGAGATTCAGGGCATGTGTTTCAGGGCAGGAGATTCAGGGCATATGTTTCAGGGCAGGAGATTCAGCGCATGAGATTCAGGGCATGAGTTTCAGGGCAGGATATTCAGGGCAGGAGTTTCAGGGCATGTTATTCAGGGCATGAGTTTCAGGGCAGGAGATTCAGGGCAGGAGATTCAGGGCAGCAGTTTCAGGGCATGAGAATCAGGGCAGGAGAATCAGGGCATGAGATTCAGGGCATGAGTTTCAGTGGAGGAGATTTTGGGCCGGAGTTTCAGGCCATGAGATTCAGGGCTGTGGTTTCAGGCATGAGATTCAGGTCATGAGTTTTAGGGCAGCAGATTCAGGGTAGGAGATTCAGGTTATGAGATTCAGGGTATAAGATTCAGGGCAGTAGTTTCTGCGCTTGATATTCAGGGCAGGAGTTTCAGGGCATGAGATTCAGGGCAAGAGATCAAGGGCATTAGTTTCAAGTCATGGCTTTCAGGGCAGGATTTTCAGGGCATGAGATTCAGGGCATGAGATCAAGGCCATGAAATTCAGGGCTTGAGTTTCAGGGCAGGAGATTCAGGGCAGGAGTTTCAGGGCATGAGATTCAGTGCATGAGTTTCAGTGCAGGAGATTCAGGGCAGGAGTTTCAGGGCAGGAGATTCAGGGCACGAGTTTCAGGGCATTTGATTCAGGGCAAGCGTTTCACGGCAGGAGATTCAGGGCAGGAGAATCAGGGCATGAGATTCAGGGCATGAGTTTCAGTGCAGGAGTTTCAGGGCAGGAGATTCAGGGCATGAGATTCAGGGCATGAGATTCTGGGCATGAGATTCAGGTCAGGAGATTCTGGGCATGAGATTCAAGGCATGAGTTTAAAGTCATGAGATTCCGGACATGGGTTTCAGCGCATTAGATTCAGGGCATATGTTTCAGGGCAGGAGATTCAGGGCATGAGATTCAGGGGAGGAGTTTCAGGGCAGGAGATTGAGGGCAGGTGTTTCTGGGCATTTGATTCAGGGCAAGCGTTTCAGGGCAGGAGATTAGGTGCAGGAGTTTCAGGGCATGAGATTCAGGGCAGGAGAATCAGCGCATGAGATTCAGGGCATGAGTTTCAGTGCAGGAGATTCAGGGCAGGAGTTTCAGGGCATATGATTCAGGTCAAGAGATTCAGGGCAGTGTGATTCAGGGCAGGAAATTCAGTGTAGGAATTTCAGGGCATGAGATTCAGGGCATGAGTTTCATGTCAGGAAATTCAGGGCTGGAATTTCAGGGCATGTGATTCAGGGCATGAGTTTCAGGTAAGGAGATTCATGGCAGGAGATTCAGGACAGGAGTATCAGGGCATGAGATTCAGGGCAGGAGTTTCAGGGCATGGGATTCAGGGCTGTGGTTTCAGGGATCAGGGCATGAGTCAAGGCCATGAAATTCAGGGCATGAGTTTCAGGGCAGGAGATTCAGGGCAGGAGTTTCAGGGCATGAGATTCAGGACATGAGTTTCAGGGCAGGAGATTCAGGGCATGAGATTCAGAGCTTCACTTTAAGGGCTGGAGTTTCAGGGCAGAAATTTCAGAGCATGAGATTCAGGGCATGAGTTGCAGGGCAGGAGATTCAGGGCATGAGTTTCAGGGCAGGAGTTTCAGGGCCTGAGATTCAGGGCATGAGTTTCAGGGCAGGAGATTCAGTACAGGAGTTTCAAGAAATCAGATTCAGGGCTTAAGTTTCAGGGAATGAGATTCAGGGCTGTGGTTTCAGGGCTTGACATTCAGGGCTGCAATTGCAGGGCAGGAGATTCAGGGCATGAGTTTCACGGCAGGAGATTCAGGGCATGAGATTCAGGGCATGAGTTTTAGGGCAGGAAATTCAGGGCAGGAGTTTCAGGGCATGAGATTTTGGGGCATGAGTTTCAGGGCAGGTTATTCAGGCCATGAGATTCAGGGCATGAGTTTCAGGGCAGGAGATTCAGGGCATGAGTTTCAGGGCATGTGATTCAGGGCATGAGTTTCAGGGTATGAGATTCAGGGCAGGAGATTCAGGGCAGGAGATTCAGGGCATGAGATTCAGGGCATGAGATCAAGGCCATGAAATTCAGGGCATGAGTTTCAGGGCAGGAGATTCAGGGCAGGAGTTTCAGGGCATGAGATTCAGGACATGAGTTTCAGGGCAGGAGATTCAGGGCATGAGATTCAGAGCTTCACTTTAAAGGCTGGAGTTTCAGGGCAGAAATTTCAGAGCATGAGATTCAGGGCATGAGTTGCAGGGCAGGAGATTCAGGGCATGAGTTTCAGGGCAGGAGATTCAGTGCAGGAGTTTCAAGAAATGAGATTCAGGGCTTTAGTTTCAGGGAATGAGATTCAGGGCTGTGGTTTCAGGGCTTGACATTCAGGGCTGCAATGGCAGGGCAGGAGATTCAGGGCATGAGTTTCACGGCAGGAGATTCAGGGCATGAGATTCAGGGCATGAGTTTTAGGGCAGGAAATTCAGGGCAGGAGTTTCAGGGCATGAGATTTTGGGGCATGAGTTTCAGGGCAGGAGATTCAGGCCATGAGATTCAGGGCATGAGTTTCAGGGCATGAGATTCAGGGCATGAGATCAAGGCCATGAAATTCAGGGCATGAGTTTCAGGGCAGGAGATTCAGGGCAGGATTTTCAGGGCATGAGATTCAGGACATGAGTTTCAGGGCAGGAGATTCAGTGCAGGAATATCAGGGCATGAGATTCAGGGCATGAGTTTCAGGTCAGGAAATTCAGGGTTGGAATTTCAGGGCATGTGAATCAGGGCATGAGTTTCAGGGCAGGAGATTCGGAACAGGAATTTCAGGGCAGGAGTTTCAGTGCAGGAGTTTCAGGGCATGAAATTCAGGGCATGAGTTTCAGTGCAGGAGATTCAGGGCAGGAGTTTCAGGGCAGGAGATTCCGGGCAGGAGTTTCAGGGCATTTGATTCAGGGCAAGCGTTTCAGGGCAGTAGATTCAGGGCAGGAGATTCAGTGCAGGACATTCAGGGCATGAGATTCAGGGCATGAGATTCTGGGCTTGAGATTCAGGTCAGGAGATTCTGGGGATGAGATTCAAGGCATGAGTTTAAAGGCATGAGATTGAGGGCATGTGTTTCAGGGCATGAGATTCAGGGCATATGTTTCAGGGCAGGAGATTCAGGGCATGAGATTCAGGGCAGGAGTTTCAGGGCAGGATATTCAGGGCAGGTGTTTCAGGGCATTTGATTCAGGGCAAGCGTTTCAGGGCAGGAGATTCAGTGCAGGAGTTTCAGGGCATGAGATTCAGGACAGAAGAATCGTCGCATGAGATTCAGGGCATGAGTTTAAAGGCATGAGATTGAGGGCATGTGTTTCAGGGCATGAGATTCAGGGCATATGTTTCAGGGCAGGAGATTCAGGGCTTGAGATTCAGGGCAGGAGTTTCAGGGCATATGATTCAGGTCAAGAGATTCAGGGCAGGTGATTCAGGGCAGGAGATTCAGGGCATATGTTTCAGGGCAGGAGATTCAGGGCATGAGATTCAGGGCAGGAGTTTCAGGGCAGGATATTCAGGGCATGAGATTCAGGGCATGAGATTCAGGGCATGAGTTTCAGTGCAGAAGTTTCAGGGCATGAGATTCAGGGCAGGAGAATCAGGACATGAGATTCAGGGCAGGATATTCAGGGCATGAGATTCAGGGCATGAGGATCAGGGCATGAGTTTCAGTGCAGAAGTTTCAGGGCATGAGATTCAGGGCAGGAGAATCAGGACATGAGATTCAGGGCATGAGTTTCAGTGCAGGAGATTCAGTGCAGGAGTTTCGGGTCAAGAGATTCAGGGCAGGTGATTCAGGGCAGGAGTTTCAGTGCAGGAGTTTCATGGCATGAAATTCAGGGCATGAGTTTCAGGGCAGGAGATTCTGGGCAGGAGAATCAGGGCATGAGATTCAGGGCATGTGTTTCAGTGCAGGAGATTCAGGGCAGGAGTTTCAGGGCAGGAGATTCAGGGCAGGAGTTTCAGGGCATTTGATTCAAGGCAAGCGTTTCAGGGCAGGAGATTCAGGGCAGGAGATTCAGAGCAGGAGATTCAGGGCATGAGATTCAGGGCATGAGATTCAGGGCATGAGGTTCAGCTCAGGAGATTCTGGGCATGAGATTCAAGGCATGAGTTTAAAGGCATGAGATTCAGGGCATGTGTTTCAGGGCAGGAGATTCAGGGCATATGTTTCAGGGCAGGAGATTCAGGGCATGAGATTCAGGGCATGAGTTTCAGGGCAGGATATTCAGGGCAGGAGTTTCAGGGCATGTTATTCAGGGCATGAGTTTCAGGGCAGGAGATTCAGGGCAGGAGATTCGGGCAGGAGTTTCAGGGCATGAGAGTCAGGGCAGGAGAATCAGGGCATGAGATTCAGGGCATGAGTTTCAGTGGAGGAGATTCAGAGCCGGAGTTTCAGGATATGAGATTCAGGGCTGTGGTTTCAGGGCTTGAGATTCAGGGCAGGAGTTTCAGTGCAGGAGTTTCAGGGCATGAGATTCAGGTCATGAGTTTTAGGGCAGCAGATTCAGGGTAGGAGATTCAGGTTTTGAGATTCAGGGTATAAGATTCAGGGCAGTAGTTTCTGCGCTTGATATTCAGGGCAGGAGTTTCAGGGCATGAGATTCAGGGCAAGAGATCAAGGGCATTAGTTTCAAGGCATGGCTTTCAGGGCAGGAGTTTCAGGGCATGAGATCAAGGCCATGAAATTCAGGGCATGAGTTTCAGGGCAGGAGATTCAGGGCATGAGTTTCAGGGCAGGAGATTCAGGGCAGGAGTTTCAGGGCATGAGATTCAGGGCATGAGTTTCAGTGCAGGAGATTCAGGGCAGGAGTTTCAGGGAAGGAGATTCAGGGCACGAGTTTCAGGGCATTTGATTCAGGGCAAGCGTTTCACGGCAGGAGATTCAGGGCAGGAGATTCAGTGCAGGAGTTTCAGGGCAGGAGTTTCAGGGCAGGAGATTCAGGGCATGAGATTCAGGGCATGAGTTTCAGGGCAGGAGATTCAGTACAGGAGTTTCAAGAAATCAGATTCAGGGCTTAAGTTTCAGGGAATGAGATTCAGGGCTGTGCTTTCAGGGCTTGACATTCAGGGCTGCAATTTCAGGGCAGGAGATTCAGGGCATGAGTTTCACGGCAGGAGATTCAGGGCATGAGATTCAGGGCATGAGTTTTAGGGCAGGAAATTCAGGGCAGGAGTTTCAGGGCATGAGATTTTGGGACATGAGTTTCAGGGCAGGTTATTCAGGCCATGAGATTCAGGGCATGAGTTTCAGGGCAGAAGATTCAGGGCATGAGTTTCAGGGCATGTGATTCAGGGCATGAGTTTCAGGGTATGAGATTCAGGGCAGGAGATTCAGGGCAGGAGATTCAGGGCATGAGATTCAGGGCATGAGATCAAGGCCATGAAATTCAGGGCATGAGTTTCAGGGCAGGAGATTCAGGGCAGGAGTTTTAGGGCATGAGATTCAGGACATGAGTTTCAGGGCAGGAGATTCAGGGCATGAGATTCAGAGCTTCACTTTAAGGGCTGGAGTTTCAGGGCAGAAATTTCAGAGCATGAGATTCAGGGCATGAGTTGCAGGGCAGGAGATTCAGGGCATGAGTTTCAGGGCAGGAGATTCAGTGCAGGAGTTTCAAGAAATGAGATTCAGGGCTTTAGTTTCAGGGAATGAGGTTCAGGGCTGTGGTTTCAGGGCTTGACATTCAGGGCTGCAATGGCAGGGCAGGAGATTCAGGGCATGAGTTTCACGGCAGGAGATTCAGGGCATGAGATTCAGGGCATGAGTTTTAGGGCAGGAAATTCAGGGCAGGAGTTTCAGGGCATGAGATTTTGGGGCATGAGTTTCAGGGCAGGAGATTCAGGCCATGAGATTCAGGGCATGAGTTTCAGGGCATGAGATTCAGGGCATGAGATCAAGGCCATGAAATTCAGGGCATGAGTTTCAGGGCAGGAGATTCAGGGCAGGATTTTCAGGGCATGAGATTCAGGGCATGAGTTTCAGGTCAGGAAATTCAGGGTTGGAATTTCAGGGCATGTGAATCAGGGCATGAGTTTCAGGGCAGGAGATTCGGAACAGGAATTTCAGGGCAGGAGTTTCAGTGCAGGAGTTTCAGGGCATGAAATTCAGGGCATGAGTTTCAGTGCAGGAGATTCAGGGCAGGAGTTTCAGGGCAGGAGATTCAGGGCAGGAGTTTCAGGGCATTTGATTCAGGGCAAGCGTTTCAGGGCAGTAGATTCAGGGCAGGAGATTCAGTGCAGGACATTCAGGGCATGAGATTCAGGGCATGAGATTCTGGGCTTGAGATTCAGGTCAGGAGATTCTGGGATGAGATTCAAGGCATGAGTTTAAAGGCATGAGATTGAGGGCATGTGTTTCAGGGCATGAGATTCAGGGCATATGTTTCAGGGCAGGAGATTCAGGGCATGAGATTCAGGGCAGGAGTTTCAGGGCAGGATATTCAGGGCAGGTGTTTCAGGGCATTTGATTCAGGGCAAGCGTTTCAGGGCAGGAGATTCAGTGCAGGAGTTTCAGGGCATGAGATTCAGGACAGAAGAATCGTCGCATGAGATTCAGGGCATGAGTTTAAAGGCATGAGATTGAGGGCATGTGTTTCAGGGCATGAGATTCAGGGCATATGTTTCAGGGCAGGAGATTCAGGGCATGAGATTCAGGGCAGGAGATTCAGGGCAGGAGTTTCAGGGCATATGATTCAGGTCAAGAGATTCAGGGCAGGTGATTCAGGGCAGGAGATTCAGGGCATATGTTTCAGGGCAGGAGATTCAGGGCATGAGATTCAGGGCAGGAGTTTCAGGGCAGGATATTCAGGGCATGAGATTCAGGGCATGAGATTCAGGGCATGAGTTTCAGTGCAGAAGTTTCAGGGCATGAGATTCAGGGCAGGAGAATCAGGACATGAGATTCAGGGCATGAGTTTCAGTGCAGGAGATTCAGTGCAGGAGTTTCGGGTCAAGAGATTCAGGGCAGGTGATTCAGGGCAGGAGTTTCAGTGCAGGAGTTTCATGGCATGAAATTCAGGGCATGAGTTTCAGGGCAGGAGATTCTGGGCAGGAGAATCAGGGCATGAGATTCAGGGCATGTGTTTCAGTGCAGGAGATTCAGGGCAGGAGTTTCAGGGCAGGAGATTCAGGGCAGGAGTTTCAGGGCATTTGATTCAAGGCAAGCGTTTCAGGGCAGGAGATTCAGGGCAGGAGATTCAGAGCAGGAGATTCAGGGCATGAGATTCAGGGCATGAGATTCAGGGCATGAGGTTCAGCTCAGGAGATTCTGGGCATGAGATTCAAGGCATGAGTTTAAAGGCATGAGATTCAGGGCATGTGTTTCAGGGCAGGAGATTCAGGGCATATGTTTCAGGGCAGGAGATTCAGGGCATGAGATTCAGGGCATGAGTTGCAGGGCAGGAGATTCAGGGCATGAGTTTCAGGGCAGGAGATTCAGTGCAGGAGTTTCAAGAAATGAGATTCAGGGCTTTAGTTTCAGGGAATGAGGTTCAGGGCTGTGGTTTCAGGGCTTGACATTCAGGGCTGCAATGGCAGGGCAGGAGATTAAGGGCATGAGTTTCACGGCAGGAGATTCAGGGCATGAGATTCAGGGCATGAGTTTTAGGGCAGGAAATTCAGGGCAGGAGTTTCAGGGCATGAGATTTTGGGGCATGAGTTTCAGGGCAGGAGATTCAGGCCATGAGATTCAGGGCATGAGTTTCAGGGCATGAGATTCAGGGCATGAGATCAAGGCCATGAAATTCAGGGCATGAGTTTCAGGGCAGGAGATTCAGGGCAGGATTTTCAGGGCATGAGATTCAGGGCATGAGTTTCAGGTCAGGAAATTCAGGGTTGGAATTTCAGGGCATGTGAATCAGGGCATGAGTTTCAGGGCAGGAGATTCGGAACAGGAATTTCAGGGCAGGAGTTTCAGTGCAGGAGTTTCAGGGCATGAAATTCAGGGCATGAGTTTCAGTGCAGGAGATTCAGGGCAGGAGTTTCAGGGCAGGAGATTCAGGGCAGGAGTTTCAGGGCATTTGATTCAGGGCAAGCGTTTCAGGGCAGTAGATTCAGGGCAGGAGATTCAGTGCAGGACATTCAGGGCATGAGATTCAGGGCATGAGATTCTGGGCTTGAGATTCAGGTCAGGAGATTCTGGGGATGAGATTCAAGGCATGAGTTTAAAGGCATGAGATTGAGGGCATGTGTTTCAGGGCATGAGATTCAGGGCATATGTTTCAGGGCAGGATATTCAGGGCAGGTGTTTCAGGGCATTTGATTCAGGGCAAGCGTTTCAGGGCAGGAGATTCAGTGCAGGAGTTTCAGGGCATGAGATTCAGGACAGAAGAATCGTCGCATGAGATTCAGGGCATGAGTTTAAAGGCATGAGATTGAGGGCATGTGTTTCAGGGCATGAGATTCAGGGCATATGTTTCAGGGCAGGAGATTCAGGGCATGAGATTCAGGGCAGGAGATTCAGGGCAGGAGTTTCAGGGCATATGATTCAGGTCAAGAGATTCAGGGCAGGTGATTCAGGGCAGGAGATTCAGGGCATATGTTTCAGGGCAGGAGATTCAGGGCATGAGATTCAGGGCAGGAGTTTCAGGGCAGGATATTCAGGGCATGAGATTCAGGGCATGAGATTCAGGGCATGAGTTTCAGTGCAGAAGTTTCAGGGCATGAGATTCAGGGCAGGAGAATCAGGACATGAGATTCAGGGCATGAGTTTCAGTGCAGGAGATTCAGTGCAGGAGTTTCGGGTCAAGAGATTCAGGGCAGGTGATTCAGGGCAGGAGTTTCAGTGCAGGAGTTTCATGGCATGAAATTCAGGGCATGAGTTTCAGGGCAGGAGATTCTGGGCAGGAGAATCAGGGCATGAGATTCAGGGCATGTGTTTCAGTGCAGGAGATTCAGGGCAGGAGTTTCAGGGCAGGAGATTCAGGGCAGGAGTTTCAGGGCATTTGATTCAAGGCAAGCGTTTCAGGGCAGGAGATTCAGGGCAGGAGATTCAGAGCAGGAGATTCAGGGCATGAGATTCAGGGCATGAGATTCAGGGCATGAGGTTCAGCTCAGGAGATTCTGGGCATGAGATTCAAGGCATGAGTTTAAAGGCATGAGATTCAGGGCATGTGTTTCAGGGCAGGAGATTCAGGGCATATGTTTCAGGGCAGGAGATTCAGGGCATGAGATTCAGGGCATGAGTTTCAGGGCAGGATATTCAGGGCAGGAGTTTCAGGCCATGTTATTCAGGGCATGAGTTTCAGGGCAGGAGATTCAGGGCAGGAGATTCGGGCAGGAGTTTCAGGGCATGAGAGTCAGGGCAGGAGAATCAGGGCATGAGATTCAGGGCATGAGTTTCAGTGGAGGAGATTCAGAGCCGGAGTTTCAGGATATGAGATTCAGGGCTGTGGTTTCAGGGCTTGAGATTCAGGGCAGGAGTTTCAGTGCAGGAGTTTCAGGGCATGAGATTCAGGTCATGAGTTTTAGGGCAGCAGATTCAGGGTAGGAGATTCAGGTTTTGAGATTCAGGGTATAAGATTCAGGGCAGTAGTTTCTGCGCTTGATATTCAGGGCAGGAGTTTCAGGGCATGAAATTCAGGGCAAGAGATCAAGGGCATTAGTTTCAAGGCATGGCTTTCAGGGCAGGAGTTTCAGGGCATGAGATCAAGGCCATGAAATTCAGGGCATGAGTTTCAGGGCAGGAGATTCAGGGCATGAGTTTCAGGGCAGGAGATTCAGGGCAGGAGTTTCAGGGCATGAGATTCAGGGCATGAGTTTTAGTGCAGGAGATTCAGGGCAGGAGTTTCAGGGCAGGAGATTCAGGGCACGAGTTTCAGGGCATTTGATTCAGGGCAAGCGTTTCACGGCAGGAGATTCAGGGCAGGAGATTCAGTGCAGGAGTTTCAGGGCAAGAGATTCAGGGCATGAGATTCAGGGCATGAGTTTCAGGGCAGGAGATTCAGGGCATGAGATTCAGGGCATGAGATTCAGGGCATGAGTTTCAGTGCAGAAGTTTCAGGGCATGAGATTCAGGGCAGGAGAATCAGGACATGAGATTCAGGGCATGAGTTTCAGTTCAGGAGATTCAGGGCAGGAGTTTCGGGTCAAGAGATTCAGGGCAGGAGATTCAGGGCAGGAGATTCAGTGCAGGAGTTTCAGGGCAGGAGATTCAGGGCATGAGATTCAGGGCATGAGTTTCAGGGCAGGAGATTCAGGACATGAGATTCAGGGCATGAGATTCGGGGCATGAGTTTCAGTGCAGAAGTTTCAGGGCATGAGATTCAGGGCAGGAGAATCAGGACATGAGATTCAGGGCATGAGTTTCAGTGCAGGAGATTCAGTGCAGGAGTTTCAGGTCAAGAGATTCAGGGCAGGTGATTCAGGGCAGGAGTTTCAGTGCAGGAGTTTCATGGCATGAAATTCAGGGCAGGAGATTCAGGGCAGGAGATTCAGGGCATGAGATTCAGGGCATGAGTTTCAGTGCAGAGTTTCAGGGCATCAGATTCAGGGCAGGAGAATCAGGGCATGAGATTCAGGGAATGAGTTTCAGTGCAGGAGATTCAGGGCAGGAGTTTCAGGGCAGGATATTC
>NW_027274613.1:0-90939 GCF_030028105.1 Mobula birostris
TGACAATACAAAGAGTATGCATTTCAATTTTAAACCAAAGTACTTACTGCAAACCTAATGGAAACACCTTTGGTTAACTTCCCACATGATTATGAGCAGTTTGAAAGTTGTTTCATGCCTATATACATCAAGACAAAAAAGTTCTTTTCTCAGTGCTTCCAAAGCTTTGCAATACAAATAGTATACATTTCAATTTTACACCAAAGTACTTAGTGCAAACCTAATGGAAACACCTTAGGTTAACTTCCCACATGATTCTGAGATGACTGAAAGTTGTTTCATACCTCCAGACATCAAGACAAAAAAGTTGTTATCTCAGTGCATACAATGCTTTGACAATACAAAGAGTATACATTTCAATTTTTCACCAAAGTACTTACTGCAAACCTAATGGAAACACCTTAGGTTAACTTCCTACATGATTCTGAAATGTCTGCAAGTTGTTTCATGCCTCTGTACATAAAGACAAAAAAGTTGATTTCTCAGAGTTTAGAGTGCTTTGACATTAAAAGTATTATAGATTTGAATTTTACACCAAAGTACTTAGTGCAAACCTAATGGAAACACCCTAGTTCAACTTCCCACATGATTATGAGTAGTTTGAAAGTAGTTTCATGCCTCTGCTCATCAAGACAAAAAAGTTCTTTTCTCAGTGCTTCCAATGCTTTGACAATACAAATAGTATACATTTCAATTTTACACCAAAGAACTTACTGCAAAACTAATGGAAACACCTTAGGTTAACTTCCAACATGATTCTGAGATGACTGAAAGTTGTTTCATGCCTTTAGACATTAAGACAAAAAAGTTGTTATCTCAGTGCATACAATGCTTTGACGTAACAGTAGTATTGTACTAAATTGTACTGAAAAGTCCTGACTGCAAACCTAATGGAAACACCTTTGGTTAACTTCCCTCATGATTATGAGCAGTTTGAAAGTTTTTTCATGCCTCTATACATCAAGACAACAAAGTTGTTATCTGAGTGCATACAATGCTTTGTCAGTACAAATAGTATACACTTCAATTTTACACCAAAGAACTTAGTGCAAACCTAATGGAAACACCTTAGGTTAACTTCCCACATGATTCTGAGATGACTGAAAGTTGTTTCATGCCTCTAGACATCAAGACAAAAAAGTTGTTATCTCAGTGCATACAATGCTTTGACAATACAAAGAGTATACATTTCAATTTTACACCAAAGTACTTACTGCAAACCTAATGGAAATACCTAAGGTTAACTTTCCACATGATTCTGAAATGTCTGCAAGTTGTTTCATGCCTCTGTACATAAAGACAAAAAAGTTGATTTCTCAGAGAATAGAGTGCTTTGACATTAAAAGTATTATACATTTGAATTTTACACCAAAGTACTTAGTGCAAACCTAATGGAAACACCTTAGGTTAACTTCCCAGATGATTCTGAGATGACTGAAAGTTGTTTCATGCCTCTAGACATCAAGACAAAAAAGTTGTTATCTCAGTGCATACAATGCTTTGACAATACAAAGAGTATGCATTTCAATTTTACACCAAAGAACTTACTGCAAAACTAATGGAAACACCTTAGGTTAACTTCCCACATGATTCTGAGATGACTGAAAGTTGTTTCATGCCTTTAGACATTAAGACAAAAAAGTTGTTATCTCAGTGCATACAATGCTTTGACGTAACAGTAGTATACACTTAAATTGTACTGAAAAGTCCTGACTGCAAACCTAATGGAAACACCTTTGGTTAACTTCCCTCATGATTATGAGCAGTTTGAAAGTTTTTTCATGCCTCTATACATCAAGACAACAAAGTTCTTATCTCAGTGCATACAATGCTTTGTCAGTACAAATAGTATACACTTCAATTTTACACAAAAGTACTTAGTGCAAACCTAATGGAAACACCTTAGGTTAACTTCCCACATGATTCTGAGATGACTGAAAGTTGTTTCATGCCTCTAGACATCAAGACAAAAAAGTTGTTATCTCAGTGCATACAATGCTTTGACAATACAAAGAGTATACATTTCAATTTTACACCACAGTCCTTACTGCAAACCTAATGGAAACACCTAAGGTTAACTTCCCACATGATTCTGAAATGTCTGCAAGTTGTTTCATGCCCCTGTACATAAAGACAAAAAAGTTGATTTCTCAGAGAATAGAGTGCTTTGACATTAAAAGTATTATACATTTGAATTTTACACCAAAGTACTTAGTGCAAACCTAATGGAAACACCTTAGGTTAACTTCCCACATGATTCTGAGATGACTGAAAGTTGTTTCATGCCTCTAGACATCAAGACAAAAAAGTTGTTATCTCAGTGCATACAATGCTTTGACAATACAAAGAGTATACATTTCAATTTTACACCAAAGTACTTACTGCAAACCTAATGGAAACACCTTTGGTTAACTTCCCACATGATTATGAGCAGTTTGAAAGTTGTTTCATGCCTATATACATCAAGACAAAAAAGTTCTTTTCTCAGTGCTTCCAAAGCTTTGCAATACAAATAGTATACATTTCAATTTTACACCAAAGTGCTTAGTGCAAACCTAATGGAAACACCTTAGGTTAACTTCCCACATGATTCTGAGATGACTGAAAGTTGTTTCATGCCTCTAGACATCAGGACAAAAAAGTTGTTCTCTCAGTGCATACAATGCTTTGACAATACAAAGAGTATACATTTCAATGTTACACCAAAGTACTTACTGCAAACCTAATGGAAACACCTTAGGTTAACTTCCCACATGATTCTGAGATGACTGAAAGTTGTTTCATGCCTCTAGACATCAAGACAAAAAAGTTGTTATCTCAGTGCATACAATGCTTTGACAATACAAAGAGTATGCATTTCAATTTTAAACCAAAGTACTTACTGCAAACCTAATGGAAACACCTTTGGTTAACTTCCCACATGATTATGAGCAGTTTGAAAGTTGTTTCATGCCTATATACATCAAGACAAAAAAGTTCTTTTCTCAGTGCTTCCAAAGCTTTGCAATACAAATAGTATACATTTCAATTTTACACCAAAGTACTTAGTGCAAACCTAATGGAAACACCTTAGGTTAACTTCCCACATGATTCTGAGATGACTGAAAGTTGTTTTCATACCTCCAGACATCAAGACAAAAAAGTTGTTATCTCAGTGCATACAATGCTTTGACAATACAAAGAGTATACATTTCAATTTTACACCAAAGTACTTACTGCAAACCTAATGGAAACACCTTAGGTTAACTTCCTACATGATTCTGAAATGTCTGCAAGTTGTTTCATGCCTCTGTACATAAAGACAAAAAAGTTGATTTCTCAGAGTTTAGAGTGCTTTGACATTAAAAGTATTATAGATTTGAATTTTACACCAAAGTACTTCGTGCAAACCTAATGGAAACACCCTAGTTCAACTTCCCACATGATTATGAGTAGTTTGAAAGTAGTTTCATGCCTCTGCTCATCAAGACAAAAAAGTTCTTTTCTCAGTGCTTCCAATGCTTTGACAATACAAATAGTATACATTTCAATTTTACACCAAAGAACTTACTGCAAAACTAATGGAAACACCTTAGGTTAACTTCCCACATGATTCTGAGATGACTGAAAGTTGTTTCATGCCTTTAGACATTAAGACAAAAAAGTTGTTATCTCAGTGCATACAATGCTTTGACGTAACAGTAGTATTGTACTAAATTGTACTGAAAAGTCCTGACTGCAAACCTAATGGAAACACCTTTGGTTAACTTCCCTCATGATTATGAGCAGTTTGAAAGTTTTTTCATGCCTCTATACATCAAGACAACAAAGTTGTTATCTCAGTGCATACAATGCTTTGTCAGTACAAATAGTATACACTTCAATTTTACACCAAAGAACTTAGTGCAAACCTAATGGAAACACCTTAGGTTAACTTCCCACATGATTCTGAGATGACTGAAAGTTGTTTCATGCCTCTAGACATCAAGACAAAAAAGTTGTTATCTCAGTGCATACAATGCTTTGACAATACAAAGAGTATACATTTCAATTTTACACCAAAGTACTTACTGCAAACCTAATGGAAATACCTAAGGTTAACTTTCCACATGATTCTGAAATGTCTGCAAGTTGTTTCATGCCTCTGTACATAAAGACAAAAAAGTTGATTTCTCAGAGAATAGAGTGCTTTGACATTAAAAGTATTATACATTTGAATTTTACACCAAAGTACTTAGTGCAAACCTAATGGAAACACCTTAGGTTAACTTCCCAGATGATTCTGAGATGACTGAAAGTTGTTTCATGCCTCTAGACATCAAGACAAAAAAGTTGTTATCTCAGTGCATACAATGCTTTGACAATACAAAGAGTATGCATTTCAATTTTACACCAAAGAACTTACTGCAAAACTAATGGAAACACCTTAGGTTAACTTCCCACATGATTCTGAGATGACTGAAAGTTGTTTCATGCCTTTAGACATTAAGACAAAAAAGTTGTTATCTCAGTGCATACAATGCTTTGACGTAACAGTAGTATACACTTAAATTGTACTGAAAAGTCCTGACTGCAAACCTAATGGAAACACCTTTGGTTAACTTCCCTCATGATTATGAGCAGTTTGAAAGTTTTTTCATGCCTCTATACATCAAGACAACAAAGTTCTTATCTCAGTGCATACAATGCTTTGTCAGTACAAATAGTATACACTTCAATTTTACACAAAAGTACTTAGTGCAAACCTAATGGAAACACCTTAGGTTAACTTCCCACATGATTCTGAGATGACTGAAAGTTGTTTCATGCCTCTAGACATCAAGACAAAAAAGTTGTTATCTCAGTGCATACAATGCTTTGACAATACAAAGAGTATACATTTCAATTTTACACCACAGTCCTTACTGCAAACCTAATGGAAACACCTAAGGTTAACTTCCCACATGATTCTGAAATGTCTGCAAGTTGTTTCATGCCCCTGTACATAAAGACAAAAAAGTTGATTTCTCAGAGAATAGAGTGCTTTGACATTAAAAGTATTATACATTTGAATTTTACACCAAAGTACTTAGTGCAAACCTAATGGAAACACCTTAGGTTAACTTCCCACATGATTCTGAGATGACTGAAAGTTGTTTCATGCCTCTAGACATCAAGACAAAAAAGTTGTTATCTCAGTGCATACAATGCTTTGACAATACAAAGAGTATACATTTCAATTTTACACCAAAGTACTTACTGCAAACCTAATGGAAACACCTTTGGTTAACTTCCCACATGATTATGAGCAGTTTGAAAGTTGTTTCATGCCTATATACATCAAGACAAAAAAGTTCTTTTCTCAGTGCTTCCAAAGCTTTGCAATACAAATAGTATACATTTCAATTTTACACCAAAGTGCTTAGTGCAAACCTAATGGAAACACCTTAGGTTAACTTCCCACATGATTCTGAGATGACTGAAAGTTGTTTCATGCCTCTAGACATCAGGACAAAAAAGTTGTTCTCTCAGTGCATACAATGCTTTGACAATACAAAGAGTATACATTTCAATGTTACACCAAAGTACTTACTGCAAACCTAATGGAAACACCTTAGGTTAACTTCCCACATGATTCTGAGATGACTGAAAGTTGTTTCATGCCTCTAGACATCAAGACAAAAAAGTTGTTATCTCAGTGCATACAATGCTTTGACAATACAAAGAGTATGCATTTCAATTTTAAACCAAAGTACTTACTGCAAACCTAATGGAAACACCTTTGGTTAACTTCCCACATGATTATGAGCAGTTTGAAAGTTGTTTCATGCCTATATACATCAAGACAAAAAAGTTCTTTTCTCAGTGCTTCCAAAGCTTTGCAATACAAATAGTATACATTTCAATTTTACACCAAAGTACTTAGTGCAAACCTAATGGAAACACCTTAGGTTAACTTCCCACATGATTCTGAGATGACTGAAAGTTGTTTCATACCTCCAGACATCAAGACAAAAAAGTTGTTATCTCAGTGCATACAATGCTTTGACAATACAAAGAGTATACATTTCAATTTTACACCAAAGTACTTACTGCAAACCTAATGGAAACACCTTAGGTTAACTTCCTACATGATTCTGAAATGTCTGCAAGTTGTTTCATGCCTCTGTACATAAAGACAAAAAAGTTGATTTCTCAGAGAATAGAGTGCTTTGACATTAAAAGTATTATACATTTGAATTTTACACCAAAGTACTTAGTGCAAACCTAATGGAAACACCTTAGGTTAACTTCCCAGATGATTCTGAGATGACTGAAAGTTGTTTCATGCCTCTAGACATCAAGACAAAAAAGTTGTTATCTCAGTGCATACAATGCTTTGACAATACAAAGAGTATGCATTTCAATTTTACACCAAAGAACTTACTGCAAAACTAATGGAAACACCTTAGGTTAACTTCCCACATGATTCTGAGATGACTGAAAGTTGTTTCATGCCTTTAGACATTAAGACAAAAAAGTTGTTATCTCAGTGCATACAATGCTTTGACGTAACAGTAGTATACACTTAAATTGTACTGAAAAGTCCTGACTGCAAACCTAATGGAAACACCTTTGGTTAACTTCCCTCATGATTATGAGCAGTTTGAAAGTTTTTTCATGCCTCTATACATCAAGACAACAAAGTTGTTATCTCAGTGCATACAATGCTTTGTCAGTACAAATAGTATACACTTCAATTTTACACCAAAGAACTTAGTGCAAACCTAATGGAAACACCTTAGGTTAACTTCCCACATGATTCTGAGATGACTGAAAGTTGTTTCATGCCTCTAGACATCAAGACAAAAAAGTTGTTATCTCAGTGCATACAATGCTTTGACAATACAAAGAGTATACATTTCAATTTTACACCACAGTCCTTACTGCAAACCTAATGGAAACACCTAAGGTTAACTTCCCACATGATTCTGAAATGTCTGCAAGTTGTTTCATGCCCCTGTACATAAAGACAAAAAAGTTGATTTCTCAGAGAATAGAGTGCTTTGACATTAAAAGTATTATACATTTGAATTTTACACCAAAGTACTTAGTGCAAACCTAATGGAAACACCTTAGGTTAACTTCCCACATGATTCTGAGATGACTGAAAGTTGTTTCATGCCTCTAGACATCAAGACAAAAAAGTTGTTATCTCAGTGCATACAATGCTTTGACAATACAAAGAGTATACATTTCAATTTTACACCAAAGTACTTACTGCAAACCTAATGGAAACACCTTTGGTTAACTTCCCACATGATTATGAGCAGTTTGAAAGTTGTTTCATGCCTATATACATCAAGACAAAAAAGTTCTTTTCTCAGTGCTTCCAAAGCTTTGCAATACAAATAGTATACATTTCAATTTTACACCAAAGTGCTTAGTGCAAACCTAATGGAAACACCTTAGGTTAACTTCCCACATGATTCTGAGATGACTGAAAGTTGTTTCATGCCTCTAGACATCAGGACAAAAAAGTTGTTCTCTCAGTGCATACAATGCTTTGACAATACAAAGAGTATACATTTCAATGTTACACCAAAGTACTTACTGCAAACCTAATGGAAACACCTTAGGTTAACTTCCCACATGATTCTGAGATGACTGAAAGTTGTTTCATGCCTCTAGACATCAAGACAAAAAAGTTGTTATCTCAGTGCATACAATGCTTTGACAATACAAAGAGTATGCATTTCAATTTTAAACCAAAGTACTTTCTGCAAACCTAATGGAAACACCTTTGGTTAACTTCCCACATGATTATGAGCAGTTTGAAAGTTGTTTCATGCCTATATACATCAAGACAAAAAAGTTCTTTTCTCAGTGCTTCCAAAGCTTTGCAATACAAATAGTATACATTTCAATTTTACACCAAAGTACTTAGTGCAAACCTAATGGAAACACCTTAGGTTAACTTCCCACATGATTCTGAGATGACTGAAAGTTGTTTCATACCTCCAGACATCAAGACAAAAAAGTTGTTATCTCAGTGCATACAATGCTTTGACAATACAAAGAGTATACATTTCAATTTTACACCAAAGTACTTACTGCAAACCTAATGGAAACACCTTAGGTTAACTTCCTACATGATTCTGAAATGTCTGCAAGTTGTTTCATGCCTCTGTACATAAAGACAAAAAAGTTGATTTCTCAGAGTTTAGAGTGCTTTGACATTAAAAGTATTATAGATTTGAATTTTACACCAAAGTACTTCGTGCAAACCTAATGGAAACACCCTAGTTCAACTTCCCACATGATTATGAGTAGTTTGAAAGTAGTTTCATGCCTCTGCTCATCAAGACAAAAAAGTTCTTTTCTCAGTGCTTCCAATGCTTTGACAATACAAATAGTATACATTTCAATTTTACACCAAAGAACTTACTGCAAAACTAATGGAAACACCTTAGGTTAACTTCCAACATGATTCTGAGATGACTGAAAGTTGTTTCATGCCTTTAGACATTAAGACAAAAAAGTTGTTATCTCAGTGCATACAATGCTTTGACGTAACAGTAGTATTGTACTAAATTGTACTGAAAAGTCCTGACTGCAAACCTAATGGAAACACCTTTGGTTAACTTCCCTCATGATTATGAGCAGTTTGAAAGTTTTTTCATGCCTCTATACATCAAGACAACAAAGTTGTTATCTCAGTGCATACAATGCTTTGTCAGTACAAATAGTATACACTTCAATTTTACACCAAAGAACTTAGTGCAAACCTAATGGAAACACCTTAGGTTAACTTCCCACATGATTCTGAGATGACTGAAAGTTGTTTCATGCCTCTAGACATCAAGACAAAAAAGTTGTTATCTCAGTGCATACAATGCTTTGACAATACAAAGAGTATACATTTCAATTTTACACCACAGTCCTTACTGCAAACCTAATGGAAACACCTAAGGTTAACTTCCCACATGATTCTGAAATGTCTGCAAGTTGTTTCATGCCCCTGTACATAAAGACAAAAAAGTTGATTTCTCAGAGAATAGAGTGCTTTGACATTAAAAGTATTATACATTTGAATTTTACACCAAAGTACTTAGTGCAAACCTAATGGAAACACCTTAGGTTAACTTCCCACATGATTCTGAGATGACTGAAAGTTGTTTCATGCCTCTAGACATCAAGACAAAAAAGTTGTTATCTCAGTGCATACAATGCTTTGACAATACAAAGAGTATACATTTCAATTTTACACCAAAGTACTTACTGCAAACCTAATGGAAACACCTTTGGTTAACTTCCCACATGATTATGAGCAGTTTGAAAGTTGTTTCATGCCTATATACATCAAGACAAAAAAGTTCTTTTCTCAGTGCTTCCAAAGCTTTGCAATACAAATAGTATACATTTCAATTTTACACCAAAGTGCTTAGTGCAAACCTAATGGAAACACCTTAGGTTAACTTCCCACATGATTCTGAGATGACTGAAAGTTGTTTCATGCCTCTAGACATCAGGACAAAAAAGTTGTTCTCTCAGTGCATACAATGCTTTGACAATACAAAGAGTATACATTTCAATGTTACACCAAAGTACTTACTGCAAACCTAATGGAAACACCTTAGGTTAACTTCCCACATGATTCTGAGATGACTGAAAGTTGTTTCATGCCTCTAGACATCAAGACAAAAAAGTTGTTATCTCAGTGCATACAATGCTTTGACAATACAAAGACTATGCATTTCAATTTTAAACCAAAGTACTTACTGCAAACCTAATGGAAACACCTTTGGTTAACTTCCCACATGATTATGAGCAGTTTGAAAGTTGTTTCATGCCTATATACATCAAGACAAAAAAGTTCTTTTCTCAGTGCTTCCAAAGCTTTGCAATACAAATAGTATACATTTCAATTTTACACCAAAGTACTTAGTGCAAACCTAATGGAAACACCTTAGGTTAACTTCCCACATGATTCTGAGATGACTGAAAGTTGTTTCATACCTCCAGACATCAAGACAAAAAAGTTGTTATCTCAGTGCATACAATGCTTTGACAATACAAAGAGTATACATTTCAATTTTACACCAAAGTACTTACTGCAAACCTAATGGAAACACCTTAGGTTAACTTCCTACATGATTCTGAAATGTCTGCAAGTTGTTTCATGCCTCTGTACATAAAGACAAAAAAGTTGATTTCTCAGAGTTTAGAGTGCTTTGACATTAAAAGTATTATAGATTTGAATTTTACACCAAAGTACTTCGTGCAAACCTAATGGAAACACCCTAGTTCAACTTCCCACATGATTATGAGTAGTTTGAAAGTAGTTTCATGCCTCTGCTCATCAAGACAAAAAAGTTCTTTTCTCAGTGCTTCCAATGCTTTGACAATACAAATAGTGTACATTTCAATTTTACACCAAAGAACTTACTGCAAAACTAATGGAAACACCTTAGGTTAACTTCCCACATGATTCTGAAATGTCTGCAAGTTGTTTCATGCCCCTGTACATAAAGACAAAAAAGTTGATTTTTCAGAGAATAGAGTGCTTTGACATTAAAAGTATTATATATTTGAATTTTACACCAAAGAACTTACTGCAAAACTAATGGAAACACCTTAGGTTAACTTCCCACATGATTCTGAGATGACTGAAAGTTGTTTCATGCCTTTAGACATTAAGACAAAAAAGTTGTTATCTCAGTGCATACAATGCTTTGACGTAACAGTAGTATTGTACTAAATTGTACTGAAAAGTCCTGACTGCAAACCTAATGGAAACACCTTTGGTTAACTTCCCTCATGATTATGAGCAGTTTGAAAGTTTTTTCACGCCTCTATACATCAAGACAACAAAGTTGTTATCTCAGTGCATACAATGCTTTGTCAGTACAAATAGTATACACTTCAATTTTACACCAAAGAACTGAGTGCAAACCTAATGGAAACACCTTAGGTTAACTTCCCACATGATTCTGAGATGACTGAAAGTTGTTTCATGCCTCTAGACATCAAGACAAAAAAGTTGTTATCTCAGTGCATACAATGCTTTGACAATACAAAGAGTATACATTTCAATTTTACACCAAAGTACTCACTGCAAACCTAATGGAAACACCTAAGGTTAACTTCCCACATGATTCTGAAATGTCTGCAAGTTGTTTCATGCCCCTGTACATAAAGACAAAAAAGTTGATTTCTCTGAGAATAGAGTGCTTTGACATTAAAAGTATTATACATTTGAATTTTACACCAAAGTACTTAGTGCAAACCTAATGGAAACACCTTTGGTTAACTTCCCACATGATTATGAGCAGTTTGAAAGTTGTTTCATGCCTATATACATCAAGACAAAAAAGTTCTTTTCTCAGTGCTTCCAAAGCTTTGCAATACAAATAGTATACATTTCAATTTTACACCAAAGTACTTAGTGCAAACCTAATGGAAACACCTTAGGTTAACTTCCCACGTGATTCTGAGATGACTGAAAGTTGTTTCATGCCTCCAGACATCAAGACAAAAAAGTTGTTATCTCAGTGCATACAATGCTTTGACGTAACAGTAGTATACACTTAAATTGTACTGAAAAGTCCTGACTGCAAACCTAATGGAAACACCTTTGGTTAACTTCCCTCATGATTATGAGCAGTTTGAAAGTTTTTTCATGCCTCTATACATCAAGACAACAAAGTTCTTATCTCAGTGCATACAATGCTTTGTCAGTACAAATAGTATACACTTCAATTTTACACCAAAGTACTTAGTGCAAACCTAATGGAAACACCTTAGGTTAACTTCCCACATGATTCTGAGATGACTGAAAGTTGTTTCATGCCTCTAGACATCAAGACAAAAAAGTTGTTATCTCAGTGCATACAATGCTTTGACAATACAAAGAGTATACATTTCAATTTTACACCAAAGTACTTACTGCAAACCTAATGGAAACACCTAAGGTTAACTTCCCACATGATTCTGAAATGTCTGCAAGTTGTTTCATGCCCCTGTACATAAAGACAAAAAAGTTGATTTCTCAGAGAATAGAGTGCTTTGACATTAAAAGTATTATATATTTGAATTTTACACCAAAGTACTTAGTGCAAACCTAATGGAAACACCTTAGGTTAACTTCCCACATGATTCTGAGATGACTGAAAGTTGTTTCATGCCTCTAGACATCAAGACAAAAAAGTTGTTATCTCAGTGCATACAATGGTTTGACAATACAAAGAGTATGCATTTCAATTTTAAACCAAAGTACTTACTGCAAACCTAATGGAAACACCTTTGGTTAACTTCCCACATGATTATGAGCAGTTTGAAAGTTGTTTCATGCCTATATACATCAAGACAAAAAAGTTCTTTTCTCAGTGCTTCCAAAGCTTTGCAATACAAATAGTATACATTTCAATTTTACACCAAAGTACTTAGTGCAAACCTAATGGAAACACCTTAGGTTAACTTCCCACATGATTCTGAGATGACTGAAAGTTGTTTCATGCCTCCAGACATCAAGACAAAAAAGTTGTTATCTCAGTGCATACAATGCTTTGACAATACAAAGAGTATACATTTCAATTTTACACCAAAGTACTTACTGCAAACCTAATGGAAACACCTTAGGTTAACTTCCTACATGATTCTGAAATGTCTGCAAGTTGTTTCATGCCTCTGTACCTAAAGACAAAAAAGTTGATTTCTCAGAGATTAGAGTGCTTTGACATTAAAAGTATTATAGATTTGAATTTTACACCAAAGTACTTAGTGCAAACCTAATGGAAACACCCTAGTTCAACTTCCCACATGATTATGAGTAGTTTGAAAGTAGTTTCATGCCTCTGCTCATCAAGACAAAAAAGTTCTTTTCTCAGTGCTTCCAATGCTTTGACAATACAAATAGTATACATTTCAATTTTACACCAAAGAACTTACTGCAAAACTAATGGAAACACCTTAGGTTAACTTCCCACATGATTCTGAGATGACTGAAAGTTGTTTCATGCCTTTAGACATTAAGACAAAAAAGTTGTTATCTCAGTGCATACAATCCTTTGACAGTACAAAGAGTATGCATTTCAATTTTAAACCAAAGTACTTACTGCAAACCTAATGGAAACACCTTTGGTTAACTTCCCACATGATTATGAGCAGTTTGAAAGTTGTTTCATGCCTATATACATCAAGACAAAAAAGTTCTTTTCTCAGTGCTTCCAAAGCTTAACAATACAAATAGTATACATTTCAATTTTACACCAAAGTACTTAGTGCAAACCTAATGGAAACACCTTAGGTTAACTTCCAACATGATTCTGAGATGACTGAAAGTTGTTTCATGCCTTTAGACATTAAGACAAAAAAGTTGTTATCTCAGTGCATACAATGCTTTGACGTAACAGTAGTATTGTACTAAATTGTACTGAAAAGTCCTGACTGCAAACCTAATGGAAACACCTTTGGTTAACTTCCCTCATGATTATGAGCAGTTTGAAAGTTTTTTCATGCCTCTATACATCAAGACAACAAAGTTGTTATCTCAGTGCATGCAATGCTTTGTCAGTACAAATAGTATACACTTCAATTTTACACCAAAGAACTTAGTGCAAACCTAATGGAAACACCTTAGGTTAACTTCCCACATGATTCTGAGATGACTGAAAGTTGTTTCATGCCTCTAGACATCAAGACAAAAAAGTTGTTATCTCAGTGCATACAATGCTTTGACAATACAAAGAGTATACATTTCAATTTTACACCAAAGTACTTACTGCAAACCTAATGGAAATACCTAAGGTTAACTTTCCACATGATTCTGAAATGTCTGCAAGTTGTTTCATGCTCTGTACATAAAGACAAAAAAGTTGATTTCTCAGAGAATAGAGTGCTTTGACATTAAAAGTATTATACATTTGAATTTTACACCAAAGTACTTAGTGCAAACCTAATGGAAACACCTTAGGTTAACTTCCCAGATGATTCTGAGATGACTGAAAGTTGTTTCATGCCTCTAGACATCAAGACAAAAAAGTTGTTATCTCAGTGCATACAATGCTTTGACAATACAAAGAGTATGCATTTCAATTTTACACCAAAGAACTTACTGCAAAACTAATGGAAACACCTTAGGTTAACTTCCCACATGATTCTGAGATGACTGAAAGTTGTTTCATGCCTTTAGAAATTAAGACAAAAAAGTTGTTATCTCAGTGCATACAATGCTTTGACGTAACAGTAGTATACACTTAAATTGTACTGAAAAGTCCTGACTGCAAACCTAATGGAAACACCTTTGCTTAACTTCCCTCATGATTATGAGCAGTTTGAAAGTTTTTTCATGCCTCTATACATCAAGACAACAAAGTTGTTATCTCAGTGCATACAATGCTTTGTCAGTACAAATAGTATACACTTCAATTTTACACCAAAGTACTTACTGCAAACCTAATGGAAACACCTAAGGTTAACTTCCCACATGATTCTGAAATGTCTGCAAGTTGTTTCATGCCCCTGTACATAAAGACAAAAAAGTTGATTTCTCAGAGAATAGAGTGCTTTGACATTAAAAGTATTATACATTTGAATTTTACACCAAAGTACTTAGTGCAAACCTAATGGAAACACCTTAGGTTAACTTCCCACATGATTCTGAGATGACTGAAAGTTGTTTCATGCCTCTAGACATCAAGACAAAAAAGTTCTTTTCTCAGTGCTTCCAAAGCTTTGCAATACAAATAATATACATTTCAATTTTACACCAAAGTACTTACTGCAAACCAAATGGAAACACCTTAGGTTAACTTCCCACATGATTCTGAGATGACTGAAAGTTGTTTTATGCCTCTAGACATCAAGACAAAAAAGTTGTTATCTCAGTGCATACAATGCTTTGACAATACAAAGAGTATGCATTTCAATTTTAAACCAAAGTACTTACTGCAAACCTAATGGAAACACCTTTGGTTAACTTCCCACATGATTATGAGCATTTTGAAAGTTGTTTCATGCCTATATACATCAAGACAAAAAAGTTCTTTTCTCAGTGCTTCCAAAGCTTAACAATACAAATAGTATACATTTCAATTTTACACCAAAGTACTTAGTGCAAACCTAATGGAAACACCTTAGGTTAACTTCCCACATGATTCTGAGATGACTGAAAGTTGTTTCATGCCTCTAGACATCAGGACAAAAAAGTTGTTCTCTCAGTGCATAGAATGCTTTGACAATACAAAGAGTATTCATTTCAATTTTGCACCAAAGTACTTACTGCAAACCTAATGGAAACACCTTAGGTTAGCTTCCCACATGATTCTGAAATGTCTGCAAGTTGTTTCATGCCTCTGTACATAAAGACAAAAAAGTTGATTTCTCAGAGATTAGAGTGCTTTGACATTAAAAGTATTATAGATTTGAATTTTACACCAAAGTACTTAGTGCAAACCTAATGGAAACACCCTAGTTCAACTTCCCACATGATTATGAGTAGTTTGAAAGTAGTTTCATGCCTCTGCTCATCAAGACAAAAAAGTTCTTTTCTCAGTGCTTCCAATGCTTTGACAATACAAATAGTATACATTTCAATTTTACACCAAAGAACTTACTGCAAAACTAATGGAAACACCTTAGGTTAACTTCCAACATGATTCTGAGATGACTGAAAGTTGTTTCATGCCTTTAGACATTAAGACAAAAAAGTTGTTATCTCAGTGCATACAATGCTTTGACGTAACAGTAGTATTGTACTAAATTGTACTGAAAAGTCCTGACTGCAAACCTAATGGAAACACCTTTGGTTAACTTCCCTCATGATTATGAGCAGTTTGAAAGTTTTTTCATGCCTCTATACATCAAGACAACAAAGTTGTTATCTCAGTGCATACAATGCTTTGTCAGTACAAATAGTATACACTTCAATTTTACACCAAAGAACTTAGTGCAAACCTAATGGAAACACCTTAGGTTAACTTCCCACATGATTCTGAGATGACTGAAAGTTGTTTCATGCCTCTAGACATCAAGACAAAAAAGTTGTTATCTCAGTGCATACAATGCTTTGACAATACAAAGAGTATACATTTCAATTTTACACCAAAGTACTTACTGCAAACCTAATGGAAATACCTAAGGTTAACTTTCCACATGATTCTGAAATGTCTGCAAGTTGTTTCATGCCTCTGTACATAAAGACAAAAAAGTTGATTTCTCAGAGAATAGAGTGCTTTGACATTAAAAGTATTATACATTTGAATTTTACACCAAAGTACTTAGTGCAAACCTAATGGAAACACCTTAGGTTAACTTCCCAGATGATTCTGAGATGACTGAAAGTTGTTTCATGCCTCTAGACATCAAGACAAAAAAGTTGTTATCTCAGTGCATACAATGCTTTGACAATACAAAGAGTATGCATTTCAATTTTATACCAAAGAACTTACTGCAAAACTAATGGAAACACCTTAGGTTAACTTCCCACATGATTCTGAGATGACTGAAAGTTGTTTCATGCCTTTAGAAATTAAGACAAAAAAGTTGTTATCTCAGTGCATACAATGCTTTGACGTAACAGTAGTATACACTTAAATTGTACTGAAAAGTCCTGACTGCAAACCTGATGGAAACACCTTTGCTTAACTTCCCTCATGATTATGAGCAGTTTGAAAGTTTTTTCATGCCTCTATACATCAAGACAACAAAGTTGTTATCTCAGTGCATACAATGCTTTGTCAGTACAAATAGTATACACTTCAATTTTACACCAAAGTACTTACTGCAAACCTAATGGAAACACCTAAGGTTAACTTCCCACATGATTCTGAAATGTCTGCAAGTTGTTTCATGCCCCTGTACATAAAGACAAAAAAGTTGATTTCTCAGAGAATAGAGTGCTTTGACATTAAAAGTATTATACATTTGAATTTTACACCAAAGTACTTAGTGCAAACCTAATGGAAACACCTTAGGTTAACTTCCCACATGATTCTGAGATGACTGAAAGTTGTTTCATGCCTCTAGACATCAAGACAAAAAAGTTCTTTTCTCAGTGCTTCCAAAGCTTTGCAATACAAATAATATACATTTCAATTTTACACCAAAGTACTTAGTGCAAACCTAATGAAAACACCTTAGGTTAACTTCCCACATTATTCTGAGATGACTGAAAGTTGTTTCATGCCTCTAGACATCAGGACAAAAAAGTTGTTCTCTCAGTGCATACAATGCTTTGACAATACAAAGAGTATACATTTCAATTTTACACCAAAGTACTTACTGCAAACCAAATGGAAACACCTTAGGTTAACTTCCCACATGATTCTGAGATGACTGAAAGTTGTTTCATGCCTCTAGACATCAAGACAAAAAAGTTGTTATCTCAGTGCATACAATGCTTTGACAATACAAAGAGTATGCATTTCAAGTTTAAACCAAAGTACTTTCTGCAAACCTAATGGAAACACCTTTGGTTAACTTCCCACATGATTATGAGCAGTTTGAAAGTTGTTTCATGCCTATATACATCAAGACAAAAAAGTTCTTTTCTCAGTGCTTTCAAAGCTTTGCAATACAAATAGTATACATTTCAATTTTACACCAAAGTACTTAGTGCAAACCTAATGGAAACACCTTAGGTTAACTTCCCAGATGATTCTGAGATGACTGAAAGTTGTTTCATGCCTCTAGACATCAAGACAAAAAAGTTGTTATCTCAGTGCATACAATGCTTTGACAATACAAAGAGTATGCATTTCAATTTTACACCAAAGAACTTACTGCAAAACTAATGGAAACACCTTAGGTTAACTTCCCACATGATTCTGAGATGACTGAAAGTTGTTTCATGCCTTTAGACATTAAGACAAAAAAGTTGTTATCTCAGTGCATACAATGCTTTGACGTAACAGTAGTATACACTTAAATTGTACTGAAAAGTCCTGACTGCAAACCTAATGGAAACACCTTTGCTTAACTTCCCTCATGATTATGAGCAGTTTGAAAGTTTTTTCATGCCTCTATACATCAAGACAACAAAGTTCTTATCTCAGTGCATACAATGCTTTGTCAGTACAAATAGTATACACTTCAATTTTACACCAAAGTACTTACTGCAAACCTAATGGAAACACCTTAGGTTAACTTCCCACATGATTCTGAGATGACTGAAAGTTGTTTCATGCCTCTAGACATCAAGACAAAAAAGTTCTTTTCTCAGTGCTTCCAAAGCTTTGCAATACAAATAATATACATTTCAATTTTACACCAAAGTACTTAGTGCAAAGCTAATGAAAACACCTTAGGTTAACTTCCCACATTATTATGAGATGACTGAAAGTTGTTTCATGCCTCTAGACATCAGGACAAAAAAGTTGTTCTCTCAGTGCATACAATGCTTTGACAATACAAAGAGTATACATTTCAATTTTACACCATAGTACTTACTGCAAACCTAATGGAAACACCTTAGGTTAACTTCCTACATGATTCTGAAATGTCTGCAAGTTGTTTCATGCCTCTGTACATAAGGACAAAAAAGTTGATTTCTCAGAGATTAGAGTGCTTTGACATTAAAAGTATTATAGATTTGAATTTTACACCAAAGTACTTAGTGCAAACCGAATGGAAACACCCTAGTTCAACTTCCCACATGATTATGAGTAGTTTGAAAGTAGTTTCATGCCTCTGCTCATCAAGACAAAAAAGTTCTTTTCTCAGTGCTTCCAATGCTTTGACAATACAAATAGTATACATTTCAATTTTACTCCAAAGAACTTACTGCAAAACTAATGGAAACACCTTAGGTTAACTTCCCACATGATTCTGAGATGACTGAAAGTTGTTTCATGCCTTTAGACATTAAGACAAAAAAGTTGTTATCTCAGTGCATACAATGCTTTGACGTAACAGTAGTATACACTTAAATTGTACTGAAAAGTCCTGACTGCAAACCTAATGGAAACACCTTTGGTTAACTTCCCTCCTGATTATGAGCAGTTTGAAAGTTTTTTCATGCCTCTATACATCAAGACAACAAAGTTCTTACTCAGTGCATACAATGCTTTGTCAGTACAAATAGTATACACTTCAATTTTACACCAAAGTACTTAGTGCAAACCTAATGGAAACACCTTAGGTTAACTTCCCACATGATTCTGAGATGACTGAAAGTTGTTTCATGCCTCTAGACATCAAGACAAAAAAGTTGTTATCTCAGTGCATACAATGCTTTGACAATACAAAGAGTATACATTTCAAATTTACACCAAAGTACTTACTGCAAACCTAATGGAAACACCTTAGGTTAACTTCCTACATGATTCTGAAATGTCTGCAAGTTGTTTCATGCCTCTGTACATAAAGACAAAAAAGTTGATTTCTCAGAGATTAGAGTGCTTTGAGATTAAAAGTATTATAGATTTGAATTTTACACCAAAGTACTTAGTGCAAACCTAATGGAAACACCCTAGTTCAACTTCCCACATGATTATGAGTAGTTTGAAAGTAGTTTCATGCCTCTGCTCATCAAGACAAAAAAGTTCTTTTCTCAGTGCTTGCAATGCTTTGACAATACAAATAGTATACATTTCAATTTTACACCAAAGAACTTACTGCAAAACTAATGGAAACACCTTAGGTTAACTTCCCACATGATTCTGAGATGACTGAAAGTTGTTTCATGCCTTTAGACATTAAGACAAAAAAGTTGTTATCTCAGTGCATACAATGCTTTGACGTAACAGTAGTATACACTTAAATTGTACTGAAAAGTCCTGACTGCAAACCTAATGGAAACACCTTTGCTTAACTTCCCTCATGATTATGAGCAGTTTGAAAATTTTCATGCCTCTATACATCAAGACAACAAAGTTGTTATCTCAGTGCATACAATGCTTTGTCAGTACAAACAGTATACACTTCAATTTTACACCAAAGTACTTAGTGCAAACCTAATGGAAACACCTTAGGTTAACTTCCCACATGATTCTGAGATGACTGAAAGTTGTTTCATGCCTCTAGACATCAAGACAAAAAAGTTGTTATCTCAGTGCATACAATGCTTTGACAATACAAAGAGTATACATTTCAATTTTACACCAAAGTACTTACTGCAAACCTAATGGAAACACCTAAGGTTAACTTCCCACATGATTCTGAAATGTCTGCAACTTGTTTCATGCCCCTGTACATAAAGACAAAAAAGTTGATTTCTCAGAGAATAGAGTGCTTTGACATTAAAAGTATTATACATTTGAATTTTACACCAAAGTACTTAGTGCAAACCTAATGGAAACACCTTAGGTTAACTTCCCACATGATTCTGAGATGACTGAAAGTTGTTTCATGCCTCTAGACATCAAGACAAAAAAGTTCTTTTCTCAGTGCTTCCAAAGCTTTGCAATACAAATAATATACATTTCAATTTTACACCAAAGTACTTAGTGCAAACCTAATGAAAACACCTTAGGTTAACTTCCCACATTATTCTGAGATGACTGAAAGTTGTTTCATGCCTCTAGACATCAGGACAAAAAAGTTGTTCTCTCAGTGCATACAATGCTTTGACAATACAAAGAGTATACATTTCAATTTTACACCAAAGTACTTACTGCAAACCAAATGGAAACACCTTAGGTTAACTTCCCACATGATTCTGAGATGACTGAAAGTTGTTTCATGCCTCTAGACATCAAGACAAAAAAGTTGTTATCTCAGTGCATACAATGCTTTGACAATACAAAGAGTATGCATTTCAATTTTAAACCAAAGTACTTACTGCAAACCTAATGGAAACACCTTTGGTTAACTTCCCACATGATTATGAGCAGTTTGAAAGTTGTTTCATGCCTATATACATCAAGACAAAAAAGTTCTTTTCTCAGTGCTTCCAAAGCTTTGCAATACAAATAGTATACATTTCAATTTTACACCAAAGTACTTAGTGCAAACCTAATGGAAAAACCTTAGGTTAACTTCCCACATGATTCTGAGATGACTGAAAGTTGTTTCATGCCTCCAGACATCAAGACAAAAAAAGTTGTTATCTCAGTGTATACAATGCTTTGACAATACAAAGAGTATACATTTCAATTTTACACCATAGTACTTACTGCAAACCTAATGGAAACACCTTAGGTTAACTTCCTACATGATTCTGAAATGTCTGCAAGTTGTTTCATGCCTCTGTACATAAAGACAAAAAAGTTGATTTCTCAGAGATTAGAGTGCTTTGACATTAAAAGTATTATAGATTTGAATTTTACACCAAAGTACTTAGTGCAAACCTAATGGAAACACCCTAGTTCAACTTCCCACATGATTATGAGTAGTTTGAAAGTAGTTTCATGCCTCTGCTCATCAAGACAAAAAAGTTCTTTTCTCAGTGCTTCCAAAGCTTTGACAATACAAATAGTATACATTTCAATTTTACACCAAAGAACTTACTGCAAAACTAATGGAAACACCTTAGGTTAACTTCCCACATGATTCTGAGATGACTGAAAGTTGTTTCATGCCTTTAGACATTAAGACAAAAAAGTTGTTATCTCAGTGCATACAATGCTTTGACGTAACAGTAGTATACACTTAAATTGTACTGAAAAGTCCTGACTGCAAACCTAATGGAAACACCTTTGGTTAACTTCCCTCCTGATTATGAGCAGTTTGAAAGTTTTTTCATGCCTCTATACATCAAGACAACAAAGTTCTTACTCAGTGCATACAATGCTTTGTCAGTACAAATAGTATACACTTCAATTTTACACCAAAGTACTTAGTGCAAACCTAATGGAAACACCTTAGGTTAACTTCCCACATGATTCTGAGATGACTGAAAGTTGTTTCATGCCTCTAGACATCAGGACAAAAAAGTTGTTCTCTCAGTGCATAGAATGCTTTGACAATACAAAGAGTATACATTTCAATTTTACACCAAAGTACTTACTGCAAACCTAATGGAAACACCTTAGGTTAACTTCCCACATGATTCTGAAATGTCTGCAAGTTGTTTCATGCCTCTGTACATAAAGACAAAAAAGTTGATTTCTCAGAGATTAGAGTGCTTTGACATTAAAAGTATTATAGATTTGAATTTTACACCAAAGTACTTAGTGCAAACCTAATGGAAACACCCTAGTTCAACTTCCCACATGATTATGAGTAGTTTGAAAGTAGTTTCATGCCTCTGCTCATCAAGACAAAAAAGTTCTTTTCTCAGTGCTTCCAATGCTTTGACAATACAAATAGTATACATTTCAATTTTACACCAAAGAACTTACTGCAAAACTAATGGAAACACCTTAGGTTAACTTCCCACACGATTCTGAGATGACTGAAAGTTGTTTCATGCCTTTAGACATTAAGACAAAAAAGTTGTTATCTCAGTGCATACAATGCTTTGACGTAACAGTAGTATTGTACTAAATTGTACTGAAAAGTCCTGACTGCAAACCTAATGGAAACACCTTTGGTTAACTTCCCTCATGATTATGAGCAGTTTGAAAGTTTTTTCATGCCTCTATACAACAAGACAACAAAGTTGTTATCTCAGTGCATACAATGCTTTGTCAGTACAAATAGTATACACTTCAATTTTACACCAAAGAACTTAGTGCAAATCTAATGGAAACACCTTAGGTTAACTTCCCACATGATTCTGAGATGACTGAAAGTTGTTTCATGCCTCTAGACATCAAGACAAAAAAGTTGTTATCTCAGTGCATACAATGCTTTGACAATACAAAGAGTATACATTTCAATTTTACACCAAAGTACTTACTGCAAACCTAATGGAAATACCTAAGGTTAACTTCCCACATGATTCTGAAATGTCTGCAAGTTGTTTCATGCCTCTGTACATAAAGACAAAAAAGTTGATTTCTCAGAGAATAGAGTGCTTTGACATTAAAAGTATTATACATTTGAATTTTACACCAAAGTACTTAGTGCAAACCTAATGGAAACACCTTAGGTTAACTTCCCAGATGATTCTGAGATGACTGAAAGTTGTTTCATGCCTCTAGACATCAAGACAAAAAAGTTGTTATCTCAGTGCATACAATGCTTTGACAATACAAAGAGTATGCATTTCAATTTTACACCAAAGAACTTACTGCAAAACTAATGGAAACACCTTAGGTTAACTTCCCACATGATTCTGAGATGACTGAAAGTTGTTTCATGCCTTTAGACATTAAGACAAAAAAGTTGTTATCTCAGTGCATACAATGCTTTGACGTAACAGTAGTATACACTTAAATTGTACTGAAAAGTCCTGACTGCAAACCTAATGGAAACACCTTTGCTTAACTTCCCTCATGATTATGAGCAGTTTGAAAGTTTTTTCATGCCTCTATACATCAAGACAACAAAGTTCTTATCTCAGTGCATACAATGGTTTGTCAGTACAAATAGTATACACTTCAATTTTACACCAAAGTCCTTACTGCAAACCTAATGGAAACACCT
This sequence comes from Mobula birostris, assembly GCF_030028105.1. Taxonomy (NCBI): domain Eukaryota; kingdom Metazoa; phylum Chordata; class Chondrichthyes; order Myliobatiformes; family Myliobatidae; genus Mobula; species Mobula birostris. Next base: position 23,410 of record NW_027274613.1, read on the forward strand.
TAGGTTAACTTCCCACATGATTCTGAGATGACTGAAAGTTGTTTCATGCCTCTAGACATCAAGACAAAAAAGTTGTTATCTCAGTGCATACATGCTTTGACAATACAAAGAGTATACATTTCAATTTTACACCACAGTACTTACTGCAAACCTAATGGAAACACCTAAGGTTAACTTCCCACATGATTCTGAAATGTCTGCAAGTTGTTTCATGCCCCTGTACATAAAGACAAAAAAGTTGATTTCTCAGAGAATAGAGTGCTTTGACATTAAAAGTATTATACATTTGAATTTTACACCAAAGTACTTAGTGCAAACCTAATGGAAACACCTTAGGTTAACTTCCCACATGATTCTGAGATGACTGAAAGTTGTTTCATGCCTCTAGACATCAAGACAAAAAAGTTGTTATCTCAGTGCATACAATGCTTTGACAATACAAAGAGTATACATTTCAATTTTACACCAAAGTACTTACTGCAAACCTAATGGAAACACCTTAGGTTAACTTCCCACATGATTCTGAGATGACTGAAAGTTGTTTCATGCCTCTATACATCAAGACAACAAAGTTGTTATCTCAGTGCATACAATGCTTTGACAATACAAAGAGTATGCATTTCAATTTTAAACCAAAGTACTTACTGCAAACCTAATGGAAACACCTTTGGTTAACTTCCCACATGATTATGAGCAGTTTGAAAGTTGTTTCATGCCTATATACATCAAGACAAAAAAGTTCTTTTCTCAGTGCTTCCAAAGCTTTGCAATACAAATAATATACATTTCAATTTTACACGAAAGTACTTAGTGCAAACCTAATGAAAACACCTTAGGTTAACTTCCCACATTATTCTGAGATGACTGAAAGTTGTTTCATGCCTCTAGACATCAGGACAAAAAAGTTGTTCTCTCAGTGCATACAATGCTTCGACAATACAAAGAGTATACATTTCAATTTTACACCAAAGTACTTACTGCAAACCTAATGGAAACACCTTAGGTTAACTTCCCACATGATTCTGAGATGACTGAAAGTTGTTTCATGCCTCTAGACATCAAGACAAAAAAGTTGTTATCTCAGTGCATACAATGCTTTGACAATACAAAGAGTATGCATTTCAATTTTAAACCAAAGTACTTACTGCAAACCTAATGGAAACACCTTAGGTTAACTTCCTACAAGATTCTGAAATGTCTGCAAGTTGTTTCATGCCTCTGTACATAAAGACAAAAAAGTTGATTTCTCAGAGATTAGAGTGCTTTGAGATTAAAAGTATTATAGATTTGAATTTTACACGAAAGTACTTAGTGCAAACCTAATGGAAACACCCTAGTTCAACTTCCCACATGATTATGAGTAGTTTGAAAGTAGTTTCATGCCTCTGCTCATCAAGACAAATAAGTTCTTTTCTCAGTGCTTCCAATGCTTTGACAATACAAATAGTATACATTTCAATTTTACACCAAAGAACTTACTGCAAAACTAATGGAAACACCTTAGGTTAACTTCCCACATGATTCTGAGATGACTGAAAGTTGTTTCATGCCTTTAGACATTAAGACAAAAAAGTTGTTATCTCAGTGCATACAATGCTTTGACGTAACAGTAGTATACACTTAAATTGTACTGAAAAGTCCTGACCTCAAACCTAATGGAAACACCTTTGCTTAACTTCCCTCATGATTATGAGCAGTTTGAAAATTTTCATGCCTCTATACATCAAGACAACAAAGTTGTTATCTCAGTGCATACAATGCTTTGTCAGTACAAATAGTATACACTTCAATTTTACACCAAAGTATTTAGTGCAAACCTAATGGAAACACCTTAGGTTAACTTCCCAGATGATTCTGAGATGACTGAAAGTTGTTTCATGACTCTAGACATCAAGACAAAAAAGTTGTTATCTCAGTGCATACAATGCTTTGACAATACAAAGAGTATACATTTCAATTTTACACCACAGTACTTACTGCAAACCTAATGGAAACACCTAAGGTTAACTTCCCACATGATTCTGAAATGTCTGCAAGTTGTTTCATGCCCCTGTACATAAAGACAAAAAAGTTGATTTCTCAGAGAATAGAGTGCTTTGAGATTAAAAGTATTATACATTTGAATTTTACACCAAAGTACTTAGTGCAAACCTAATGAAAACACCTTAGGTTAACTTCCCACATGATTCTGAGATGACTGAAAGTTGTTTCATGCCTCTAGACATCAAGACAAAAAAGTTGTTATCTCAGTGCATACAATGCTTTGACAATACAAAGAGTATACATTTCAATTTTACACCAAAGTACTTACTGCAAACCTAATGGAAACACCTTAGGTTAACTTCCCACATGATTCTGAGATGACTGAAAGTTGTTTCATGCCTCTATACATCAAGACAACAAAGTTGTTATCTCAGTGCATACAATGCTTTGACAATACAAAGAGTATGCATTTCAATTTTAAACCAAAGTACTTACTGCAAACCTAATGGAAACATCTTAGGTTAACTTCCCACATGATTATGAGTAGTTTGAAAGTGGTTTCATGCCTCTGTTCGTCAAGACAAAAAAGGTCTTTTCTCAGTGCTTCCAATGCTTTGACAATACAAATAGTATACATTTCAATTTTACACCAAAGTACTTAGTGCAAACCTAATGGAAACACCTTAGGTTAACTTCCCAAATTATTCTGAGATGACTGAAAGTTGTTTCATGCCTCTAGACATCAAGACAAAAAAGTTGTTATCTCAGTGCATACAATGCTTTGATGTAACAGAAGTATACATTTCAATTGTACTGAAAAGTCCTGACTGCAAACCTAATGCAAACACCTTTGGTTAACTTCCCACATGATTATGAGCAGTTTGAAAGGTGTTTCATGCCTCTATACATCAAGACAACGAAGTTGTTATCTCAGTGCATACAATGCTTTGACAATACAAATACTATACACTTCAATTTTACACCAAAGTACTTACTGCAAACCTAATGGAAACACCTTAGGTTAACTTCCCACATGATTCTGAGATGACTGAAAGTTGTTTCATGCCTCTAGACATCAAGACAAAAAAGTTGTTATCTCAGTGCTTACAATGCTTTGACAATACAAAGAGTATGCATTTCAATTTTAAAGCAAAGTACTTACTGCAAACCTAATGGAAACTGCTTAGTTTAACTTCCCACATGATTCTGAAATGTCTGCAAGTTGTTTCATGCCTCTGTACATAAAGTCAAAAAAGTTGTTATCTCAGTGCATACAATGCTTTGAAAATACAAAGAGTATACATTTCAATTTTACACCAAAGTACTTACTGCAAACCTAATGGAAACACCTTAGGTTAACTTCCCACATCATTCTGAAACGTCTGCAAGTTGTTTCATGCCTCTGTACATAAAGACAAAAAAGTTGATTTCTCAGAGAATAGAGTGCTTTGACATTAAAAGTATTATACATTTGAATTTTACACCAAAGTCCTTAGTGCAAACCTGATGGAAACACCTTAGTTCAACTTCCCACATGATTATGAGTAGTTTGAAAGTAGTTTCATGCCTCTGCTCATCAAGACAAAAAAGTTCTTTTCTCAGTGCTTCCAATGCTTTGACAATACAAATATTATACATTTCAATTTTACGCCAAAGTACTTAGTGCAAACCTAATGGAAACACCTTAGGTTAACTTCCCACATGATTCTGAAATGTCTGCAAGTTGTTTCATGCCTCTGTACATAAAGACAAAAAAGTTGATTTCTCAGAGAATAGAGTGCTTTGACATTAAAAGTATTATACATTTGAAATTTACACCAAACTACTTACTGCAAGCCTAATAAAAACATCTTAGGTTAACTTCCCACATGATTATGAGTAGTTTGAAAGTAGTTTCATGCCTCTGCTCGTCAAGACAAAAAAGTTCTTTTCTCAGTGCTTCCAATGCTTTGACAATACAAATAGTATACATTTCAATTTTACACCAAAGTACTTAGTGCAAACCTAATGGAAACACCTTAGGTTAACTTCCCACATGATTCTGAGATGACTGAAAGTTGTTTCATGCCTCTAGACATCAAGACAAAAAAGTTGTTATCTCAGTGCATACAATGCTTTGACAATACAAAGAGCATACATTTCAATTTTACACCAAAGTACTTACTGCAAACCTAATGGAAACACTTAGGGTATCTTCCCACATGATTCTGAGATGACTGAAAGTTGTTTCATGCCTCTAGACATCAAGGCAAAAAAGTTGTTATCTCAGTGCATACAGTGCTTTGACAATACAAAGAGTATGCATTTCAATTTAAAACCAAAGTACTTACTGCAAACCTAATGGAAACACCTTAGGTTAACTTCCCACATGATTCTGAGATGACTGAAAGTTGTTTCATGCCTTTAGACATTAAGACAAAAAAGTTGTTATCTCAGTGCATACAATGCTTTGATGTAACAGCAGTATACACTTAAATTGCACTGAAAAGTCCTGACTGCAAACCTAATGGAAACACCTTTGGTTAACTTCCCACATGATTCTGAGATGACTGAAAGTTGTTTCATGCCTCTAGACATCAAGACAAAAAAGTCGTTATCTCAGTGCATACAATGCTTTGTCAATACAAATAGTATACATTTCAATTTTACACCAAAATACTTAGTGCAAACCTAATGGAAACACATTAGGTTATCTTCCCACATGATTCTGAGATGACTGAAAGTTGTTTCATGCCTCTAGACATCAAGACAAAAAAGTTGTTATCTCAGTGCATACAATGCTTTGACAATACAAAGAGTATGCATTTCAATTTTAAACCAAAGTACTTACTGCAAACCTAATGGAAACAACTTAGGTTAACTTAGCACATGATTCTGAAATGTCTGCAAGTTGTTTCATGCCTCTGTACATAAAATCAAAAAAGTTGTTATCTCAGTGCATACAATGCTTTGAAAATACAAAGAGTATACATTTCAATTTTACACCAAAGTACTTAGTGCAAATTTAATGGAAACACCTTAGTTCAACTTCCCACATGATTATGAGTAGTTTGAAAGTAGTTTCATGCCTCTGCTCATCAAGACAAAAAAGTTCTTTTCTCAGTGCTTCCAATGCTTTGACAATACAAATAGTAGACATTTCAATTTTACACCAAAGTACTTACTGCAAACCTAATGGAAACACCTTAGGTTAACTTCCCACCTGATTCTGAGATGACTGAAAGTTGTTTCATGCCTTTAGACATTAAGACAAAAAAGTTGTTATCTCAGTGCATACAATGCTTTGATGTAACAGTAGTATACACTTAAATTGCACTGAAAAGTCCTGACTGCAAACCTAATGGAAACACCTTTGGTTAACTTCCCACATGATTCTGAGATGACTGAAAGTTGTTTCATGCCTCTAGACATCAAGACAAAAAAGTCGTTATCTCAGTGCATACAATGCTTTGTCAATACAAATAGTATACATTTCAATTTTACACCAAAATACTTAGTGCAAACCTAATGGAAACACATTAGGTTAACTTCCCACATGATTCTGAGATGACTGAAAGTTGTTTCATGCCTCTAGACATCAAGACAAAAAAGTCGTTATCTCAGTGCATGCAATGCTATGAAAATTCAAAGAGTATACATTTCAATTTTACACCAAAGTACTTAATGCAAACCTAATGGAAACACCGTAGGTTAACTTCCCACATGATTCTGAAATGTCTGCAAGTTGTTTCATGCCTCTGTACATAAAGAGAAAAAAGTTGATTTCTCAGAGAATAGAGTGCTTTGACATTAAAAGTATTATACATTTGAAATTTACACCAAGCTACTTACTGCAAACCTAATGAAAACATCTTAGGTTAACTTCCCACATGATTATGAGTAGTTTGAAAGTAGTTTCATGCCTCTGTTCGTCAAGACAAAAAAGGTCTTTTCTCAGTGCTTCCAATGCTTTGACAATACAAATAGTATACATTTCAATTTTACACCAAAGTACTTAGTGCAAACCTAATGGAAACACCTTAGGGTAACTTCCCACATGATTCTGAGATGACTGAAAGTTGTTTCATGCCTCTAGACATCAAGACAAAAAAGTTGATTTCTCAGAGAATAGAGTGCTTTGACATTAAAAGTATTATACATTTGAATTTTACACCAAAGTACTTAGTGCAAACCTAATGGAAACACCTTAGGTTAACTTCCCAGATGATTCTGAGATGACTGAAAGTTGTTTCATGCCTCTAGACATCAAGACAACAAAGTTGTTATCTCAGTGCATACAATGCTTTGACGTAACAGTAGTATACACTTAAATTGTACTGAAAAGTCCTGACTGCAAACCTAATGGAAACACCTTTGGTTAACTTCCCTCATGATTATGAGCAGTTTGAAAGTTTTTTCATGCCTCTATACATCAAGACAACAAAGTTCTTATCTCAGTGCATACAATGCTTTGTCAGTACAAATAGTATACACTTCAATTTTACACCAAAGTACTTAGTGCAAACCTAATGGAAACACCTTAGGTTAACTTCCCACATGATTCTGAGACGACTGAAAGTTGTTTCATGCCTCTAGACATCAAGACAAAAAAGTTGTTATCTCAGTGCATACAATGCTTTGACAATACAAAGAGTATACATTTCAATTTTACACCACAGTACTTACTGCAAACCTAATGGAAACACCTAAGGTTAACTTCCCACATGATTCTGAAATGTCTGCAAGTTGTTTCATGCCCCTGTACATAAAGACAAAAAAGTTGATTTATCAGAGAATAGAGTGCTTTGACATTAAAAGTGTTATACATTTGAATTTTACACCAAAGTACTTAGTGCAAACCTAATGGAAACACCTTAGGTTAACTTCCCACATGATTCTGAGATGACTGAAAGTTGTTTCATGCCTCTAGACATCAAGACAAAAAAGTTGTTATCTCAGTGCATACAATGCTTTGACAATACAAAGAGTATACATTTCCATTTTACACCAAAGTACTTACTGCAAACCTAATGGAAACACCTTAGGTTAACTTCCCACATGATTCTGAGATGACTGAAAGTTGTTTCATGCCGCTATACATCAAGACAACAAAGTTGTTATCTCAGTGCATACAATGCTTTGACAATACAAAGAGTATGCATTTCAATTTTAAACCAAAGTACTTACTGCAAACCTAATGGAAACACCTTTGGTTAACTTCCCACATAATTATGAGCAGTTTGAAAGTTGTTTCATGCCTATATACATCAAGACAAAAAAGTTCTTTTCTCAGTGCTTCCAAAGCTTTGCAATACAAATAGTATACATTTCAATTTTACACCAAAGTGCTTAGTGCAAACCTAATGGAAACACCTTAGGTTAACTTCCCACATGATTCTGAGATGACTGAAAGTTGTTTCATGCCTCTAGACATCAGGACAAAAAAGTTGTTCTCTCACTGCATACAATGCTTTGACAATACAAAGAGTATACATTTCAATGTTACACCAAAGTACTTAGTGCAAACCTAATGGAAACACGTTTGGTTAACTTCCCACATGATTCTGAGATGACTGAAAGTTGCTTTATGCCTCTAGACATTAAGACAAAAAAGTTGTTATCTCAGTGCATACAATGCTTTGATGTAACAGTAGTATACACTTCAACTGTACTGAAAAGTCCTGACTGCAAACCTAATGCAAACACCTTTGGTTAACTTCCCACATGATTATGAGCAGTTAGAAAGGTGTTTCATGCCTCTATACATCAATACAACAAAGTTGTTATCTCAGTGCATACAATGCTTTGACAATACAAATAGTATACATTTCAATTTTACACCAAAGTACTTAGTGGAAACCTAACGAAAACACCTTAGGTTAATTTCCCACATGATTCTGAGATGACTGAAAGTTGTTTAATGCCTCTAGACATCAAGACAAAGAAGTTGTTATCTCAGTGCATACAATGCTTTGACAATACAAAGAGTATACATTTCAATTTTACACCAAAGTATTTACTGCAAACCTAATGGAAACAGCTTAGGTTAACTTCCCACATGATTCTGAAATGTCTGCAAGTTGTTTCATGCCTCTGTACATAAAGACAAAAAAGTTGATTTCTCAGAGATTAGAGTGCTTTGACATTAAAAGTATTATACATTTGAATTTTACACCAAAGTACTTAGTGCAAACCTAATGGAAACATCTTAGTTCAACTTCCCACTGGATTATGAGTAGTTTGAAAGTAGTTTCATGCCTCTGCTCATCAAGACAAAAAAGTTCTTTTCTCAGTGCTTCCAATGCTTTGACAATACAAATAGTATACATTTCAATTTTACAACAAAGTACTTACTGCAATCCTAATGGAAACACCTTAGGTTAACTTCCCACATGATTCTGAGATGACTGAAAGTTGTTTCATCCCTTTAGACATTAAGACAAAAAAGTTGTTATCTCAGTGCATACAATGCTTTGACGTAACAGTAGTATACACTTAAATTGTACTGAAAAGTCCTGACTGCAAACCTAATGGAAACACCTTTGGTTAACTTCCCTCATGATTATGAGCAGTTTGAAAGTTGTTTCATGCCTCTAGACATCAAGACAAAAAAGTTGTTATCTCAGTGCATACAATGCTTTGAAAATACAAAGAGTATACATTTCAATTTTACACCAAAGTACTTACTGCAAATCTAATGGAAACACCTTAGGTTAACTTCCCACATGATTATGAGCAGTTTGAAAGTTGTTTCATGCCTATATACATCAAGACAAAAAAGTTCTTTTCTCAGTGCTTCCAAAGCTTTGCAATACAAATAGTATACATTTCAATTTTACACCAAAGTACTTAGTGCAAACCTAATGGAAACACCTTAGGTTAACTTCCCACATGATTCTGAGATGACTGAAAGTTGTTTCATGCCTCCAGACATCAAGACAAAAAAAGTTGTTATCTCAGTGTATACAATGCTTTGACAATACAAAGAGTATACATTTCAATTTTACACCATAGTACTTACTGCAAACCTAATGGAAACACCTTAGGTTAACTTCCTACATGATTCTGAAATGTCTGCAAGTTGTTTCATGCCTCTGTACATAAAGACAAAAAAGTTGATTTCTCAGAGATTAGAGTGCTTTGACATTAAAAGTATTATAGATTTGAATTTTACACCAAAGTACTTAGTGCAAACCTAATGGAAACACCCTAGTTCAACTTCCCACATGATTATGAGTAGTTTGAAAGTAGTTTCATGCCTCTGCTCATCAAGACAAAAAAGTTCTTTTCTCAGTGCTTCCAAAGCTTTGACAATACAAATAGTATACATTTCAATTTTACACCAAAGAACTTACTGCAAAACTAATGGAAACACCTTAGGTTAACTTCCCACATGATTCTGAGATGACTGAAAGTTGTTTCATGCCTTTAGACATTAAGACAAAAAAGTTGTTATCTCAGTGCATACAATGCTTTGACGTAACAGTAGTATACACTTAAATTGTACTGAAAAGTCCTGACTGCAAACCTAATGGAAACACCTTTGGTTAACTTCCCTCCTGATTATGAGCAGTTTGAAAGTTTTTTCATGCCTCTATACATCAAGACAACAAAGTTCTTACTCAGTGCATACAATGCTTTGTCAGTACAAATAGTATACACTTCAATTTTACACCAAAGTACTTAGTGCAAACCTAATGGAAACACCTTAGGTTAACTTCCCACATGATTCTGAGATGACTGAAAGTTGTTTCATGCCTCTAGACATCAGGACAAAAAAGTTGTTCTCTCAGTGCATAGAATGCTTTGTCAATACAAAGAGTATACATTTCAATTTTACACCAAAGTACTTACTGCAAACCTAATGGAAACACCTTAGGTTAACTTCCCACATGATTCTGAAATGTCTGCAAGTTGTTTCATGCCTCTGTACATAAAGACAAAAAAGTTGATTTCTCAGAGATTAGAGTGCTTTGACATTAAAAGTATTATAGATTTGAATTTTACACCAAAGTACTTAGTGCAAACCTAATGGAAACACCCTAGTTCAACTTCCCACATGATTATGAGTAGTTTGAAAGTAGTTTCATGCCTCTGCTCATCAAGACAAAAAAGTTCTTTTCTCAGTGCTTCCAATGCTTTGACAATACAAATAGTATACATTTCAATTTTACACCAAAGAACTTACTGCAAAACTAATGGAAACACCTTAGGTTAACTTCCCACACGATTCTGAGATGACTGAAAGTTGTTTCATGCCTTTAGACATTAAGACAAAAAAGTTGTTATCTCAGTGCATACAATGCTTTGACGTAACAGTAGTATTGTACTAAATTGTACTGAAAAGTCCTGACTGCAAACCTAATGGAAACACCTTTGGTTAACTTCCCTCATGATTATGAGCAGTTTGAAAGTTTTTTCATGCCTCTATACATCAAGACAACAAAGTTGTTATCTCAGTGCATACAATGCTTTGTCAGTACAAATAGTATACACTTCAATTTTACACCAAAGAACTTAGTGCAAACCTAATGGAAACACCTTAGGTTAACTTCCCACATGATTCTGAGATGACTGAAAGTTGTTTCATGCCTCTAGACATCAAGACAAAAAAGTTGTTATCTCAGTGCATACAATGCTTTGACAATACAAAGAGTATACATTTCAATTTTACACCAAAGTACTTACTGCAAACCTAATGGAAATACCTAAGGTTAACTTCCCACATGATTCTGAAATGTCTGCAAGTTGTTTCATGCCTCTGTACATAAAGACAAAAAAGTTGATTTCTCAGAGAATAGAGTGCTTTGACATTAAAAGTATTATACATTTGAATTTTACACCAAAGTACTTAGTGCAAACCTAATGGAAACACCTTAGGTTAACTTCCCAGATGATTCTGAGATGACTGAAAGTTGTTTCATGCCTCTAGACATCAAGACAAAAAAGTTGTTATCTCAGTGCATACAATGCTTTGACAATACAAAGAGTATGCATTTCAATTTTACACCAAAGAACTTACTGCAAAACTAATGGAAACACCTTAGGTTAACTTCCCACATGATTCTGAGATGACTGAAAGTTGTTTCATGCCTTTAGACATTAAGACAAAAAAGTTGTTATCTCAGTGCATACAATGCTTTGACGTAACAGTAGTATACACTTAAATTGTACTGAAAAGTCCTGACTGCAAACCTAATGGAAACACCTTTGCTTAACTTCCCTCATGATTATCAGCAGTTTGAAAGTTTTTTCATGCCTCTATACATCAAGACAACAAAGTTCTTATCTCAGTGCATACAATGCTTTGTCAGTACAAATAGTATACACTTCAATTTTACACCAAAGTCCTTACTGCAAACCTAATGGAAACACCTTAGGTTAACTTCCCACATGATTCTGAGATGACTGAAAGTTGTTTCATGCCTCTAGACATCAAGACAAAAAAGTTGTTATCTCAGTGCATACATGCTTTGACAATACAAAGAGTATACATTTCAATTTTACACCACAGTACTTACTGCAAACCTAATGGAAACACCTAAGGTTAACTTCCCACATGATTCTGAAATGTCTGCAAGTTGTTTCATGCCCCTGTACATAAAGACAAAAAAGTTGATTTCTCAGAGAATAGAGTGCTTTGACATTAAAAGTATTATACATTTGAATTTTACACCAAAGTACTTAGTGCAAACCTAATGGAAACACCTTAGGTTAACTTCCCACATGATTCTGAGATGACTGAAAGTTGTTTCATGCCTCTAGACATCAAGACAAAAAAGTTGTTATCTCAGTGCATACAATGCTTTGACAATACAAAGAGTATACATTTCAATTTTACACCAAAGTACTTACTGCAAACCTAATGGAAACACCTTAGGTTAACTTCCCACATGATTCTGAGATGACTGAAAGTTGTTTCATGCCTCTATACATCAAGACAACAAAGTTGTTATCTCAGTGCATACAATGCTTTGACAATACAAAGAGTATGCATTTCAATTTTAAACCAAAGTACTTACTGCAAACCTAATGGAAACACCTTTGGTTAACTTCCCACATGATTATGAGCAGTTTGAAAGTTGTTTCATGCCTATATACATCAAGACAAAAAAGTTCTTTTCTCAGTGCTTCCAAAGCTTTGCAATACAAATAATATACATTTCAATTTTACACGAAAGTACTTAGTGCAAACCTAATGAAAGCACCTTAGGTTAACTTCCCACATTATTCTGAGATGACTGAAAGTTGTTTCATGCCTCTAGACATCAGGACAAAAAAGTTGTTCTCTCAGTGCATACAATGCTTCGACAATACAAAGAGTATACATTTCAATTTTACACCAAAGTACTTACTGCAAACCTAATGGAAACACCTTAGGTTAACTTCCCACATGATTCTGAGATGACTGAAAGTTGTTTCATGCCTCTAGACATCAAGACAAAAAAGTTGTTATCTCAGTGCATACAATGCTTTGACAATACAAAGAGTATGCATTTCAATTTTAAACCAAAGTACTTACTGCAAACCTAATGGAAACACCTTAGGTTAACTTCCTACATGATTCTGAAATGTCTGCAAGTTGTTTCATGCCTCTGTACATAAAGACAAAAAAGTTGATTTCTCAGAGATTAGAGTGCTTTGAGATTAAAAGTATTATAGATTTGAATTTTACACGAAAGTGCTTAGTGCAAACCTAATGGAAACACCCTAGTTCAACTTCCCACATGATTATGAGTAGTTTGAAAGTAGTTTCATGCCTCTGCTCATCAAGACAAATAAGTTCTTTTCTCAGTGCTTCCAATGCTTTGACAATACAAATAGTATACATTTCAATTTTACACCAAAGAACTTACTGCAAAACTAATGGAAACACCTTAGGTTAACTTCCCACATGATTCTGAGATGACTGAAAGTTGTTTCATGCCTTTAGACATTAAGACAAAAAAGTTGTTATCTCAGTGCATACAATGCTTTGACGTAACAGTAGTATACACTTAAATTGTACTGAAAAGTCCTGACCTCAAACCTAATGGAAACACCTTTGCTTAACTTCCCTCATGATTATGAGCAGTTTGAAAATTTTCATGCCTCTATACATCAAGACAACAAAGTTGTTATCTCAGTGCATACAATGCTTTGTCAGTACAAATAGTATACACTTCAATTTTACACCAAAGTACTTAGTGCAAACCTAATGGAAACACCTTAGGTTAACTTCCCACATGATTCTGAGATGACTGAAAGTTGTTTCATGACTCTAGACATCAAGACAAAAAAGTTGTTATCTCAGTGCATACAATGCTTTGACAATACAAAGAGTATACATTTCAATTTTACACCACAGTACTTACTGCAAACCTAATGGAAACACCTAAGGTTAACTTCCCACATGATTCTGAAATGTCTGCAAGTTGTTTCATGCCCCTGTACATAAAGACAAAAAAGTTGATTTCTCAGAGAATAGAGTGCTTTGACATTAAAAGTATTATACATTTGAATTTTACACCAAAGTACTTAGTGCAAACCTAATGAAAACACCTTAGGTTAACTTCCCACATGATTCTGAGATGACTGAAAGTTGTTTCATGCCTCTAGACATCAAGACAAAAAAGTTGTTATCTCAGTGCATACAATGCTTTGACAATACAAAGAGTATACATTTCAATTTTACACCAAAGTACTTACTGCAAACCTAATGGAAACACCTTAGGTTAACTTCCCACATGATTCTGAGATGACTGAAAGTTGTTTCATGCCTCTATACATCAAGACAACAAAGTTGTTATCTCAGTGCATACAATGCTTTGACAATACAAAGAGTATGCATTTCAATTTTAAACCAAAGTACTTACTGCAAACCTAATGGAAACATCTTAGGTTAACTTCCCACATGATTATGAGTAGTTTGAAAGTGGTTTCATGCCTCTGTTCGTCAAGACAAAAAAGGTCTTTTCTCAGTGCTTCCAATGCTTTGACAATACAAATAGTATACATTTCAATTTTACACCAAAGTACTTAGTGCAAACCTAATGGAAACACCTTAGGTTAACTTCCCAAATTATTCTGAGATGACTGAAAGTTGTTTCATGCCTCTAGACATCAAGACAAAAAAGTTGTTATCTCAGTGCATACAATGCTTTGATGTAACAGAAGTATACATTTCAATTGTACTGAAAAGTCCTGACTGCAAACCTAATGCAAACACCTTTGGTTAACTTCCCACATGATTATGAGCAGTTTGAAAGGTGTTTCATGCCTCTATACATCAAGACAACGAAGTTGTTATCTCAGTGCATACAATGCTATGAAAATACAAAGAGTATACATTTCAATTTTACACCAAAGTACTTAATGCAAACCTAATGGAAACACCGTAGGTTAACTTCCCACATGATTCTGAAATGTCTGCAAGTTGTTTCATGCCTCTGTACATAAAGAGAAAAAAGTTGATTTCTCAGAGAATAGAGTGCTTTGACATTAAAAGTATTATACATTTGAAATTTACACCAAGCTACTTACTGCAAACCTAATGAAAACATCTTAGGTTAACTTCCCACATGATTATGAGTAGTTTGAAAGTAGTTTCATGCCTCTGTTCGTCAAGACAAAAAAGGTCTTTTCTCAGTGCTTCCAATGCTTTGACAATACAAATAGTATACATTTCAATTTTACACCAAAGTACTTAGTGCAAACCTAATGGAAACACCTTAGGTTAACTTCCCACATGATTCTGAGATGACTGAAAGTTGTTTCATGCCTCTAGACATCAAGACAAAAAAGTTGATTTCTCAGAGAATAGAGTGCTTTGACATTAAAAGTATTATACATTTGAATTTTACACCAAAGTACTTAGTGCAAACCTAATGGAAACACCTTAGGTTAACTTCCCAGATGATTCTGAGATGACTGAAAGTTGTTTCATGCCTCTAGACATCAAGACAACAAAGTTGTTATCTCAGTGCATACAATGCTTTGACGTAACAGTAGTATACACTTAAATTGTACTGAAAAGTCCTGACTGCAAACCTAATGGAAACACCTTTGGTTAACTTCCCTCATGATTATGAGCAGTTTGAAAGTTTTTTCATGCCTCTATACATCAAGACAACAAAGTTCTTATCTCAGTGCATACAATGCTTTGTCAGTACAAATAGTATACACTTCAATTTTACACCAAAGTACTTAGTGCAAACCTAATGGAAACACCTTAGGTTAACTTCCCACATGATTCTGAGACGACTGAAAGTTGTTTCATGCCTCTAGACATCAAGACAAAAAAGTTGTTATCTCAGTGCATACAATGCTTTGACAATACAAAGAGTATACATTTCAATTTTACACCACAGTACTTACTGCAAACCTAATGGAAACACCTAAGGTTAACTTCCCACATGATTCTGAAATGTCTGCAAGTTGTTTCATGCCCCTGTACATAAAGACAAAAAAGTTGATTTCTCAGAGAATAGAGTGCTTTGACATTAAAAGTGTTATACATTTGAATTTTACACCAAAGTACTTAGTGCAAACCTAATGGAAACACCTTAGGTTAACTTCCCACATGATTCTGAGATGACTGAAAGTTGTTTCATGCCTCTAGACATCAAGACAAAAAAGTTGTTATCTCAGTGCATACAATGCTTTGACAATACAAAGAGTATACATTTCCATTTTACACCAAAGTACTTACTGCAAACCTAATGGAAACACCTTAGGTTAACTTCCCACATGATTCTGAGATGACTGAAAGTTGTTTCATGCCGCTATACATCAAGACAACAAAGTTGTTATCTCAGTGCATACAATGCTTTGACAATACAAAGAGTATGCATTTCAATTTTAAACCAAAGTACTTACTGCAAACCTAATGGAAACACCTTTGGTTAACTTCCCACATAATTATGAGCAGTTTGAAAGTTGTTTCATGCCTATATACATCAAGACAAAAAAGTTCTTTTCTCAGTGCTTCCAAAGCTTTGCAATACAAATAGTATACATTTCAATTTTACACCAAAGTGCTTAGTGCAAACCTAATGGAAACACCTTAGGTTAACTTCCCACATGATTCTGAGATGACTGAAAGTTGTTTCATGCCTCTAGACATCAGGACAAAAAAGTTGTTCTCTCACTGCATACAATGCTTTGACAATACAAAGAGTATACATTTCAATGTTACACCAAAGTACTTAGTGCAAACCTAATGGAAACACGTTTGGTTAACTTCCCACATGATTCTGAGATGACTGAAAGTTGCTTTATGCCTCTAGACATTAAGACAAAAAAGTTGTTATCTCAGTGCATACAATGCTTTGATGTAACAGTAGTATACACTTCAACTGTACTGAAAAGTCCTGACTGCAAACCTAATGCAAACACCTTTGGTTAACTTCCCACATGATTATGAGCAGTTAGAAAGGTGTTTCATGCCTCTATACATCAATACAACAAAGTTGTTATCTCAGTGCATACAATGCTTTGACAATACAAATAGTATACATTTCAATTTTACACCAAAGTACTTAGTGGAAACCTAACGAAAACACCTTAGGTTAATTTCCCACATGATTCTGAGATGACTGAAAGTTGTTTAATGCCTCTAGACATCAAGACAAAGAAGTTGTTATCTCAGTGCATACAATGCTTTGACAATACAAAGAGTATACATTTCAATTTTACACCAAAGTATTTACTGCAAACCTAATGGAAACAGCTTAGGTTAACTTCCCACATGATTCTGAAATGTCTGCAAGTTGTTTCATGCCTCTGTACATAAAGACAAAAAAGTTGATTTCTCAGAGATTAGAGTGCTTTGACATTAAAAGTATTATACATTTGAATTTTACACCAAAGTACTTAGTGCAAACCTAATGGAAACATCTTAGTTCAACTTCCCACAGGATTATGAGTAGTTTGAAAGTAGTTTCATGCCTCTGCTCATCAAGACAAAAAAGTTCTTTTCTCAGTGCTTCCAATGCTTTGACAATACAAATAGTATACATTTCAATTTTACAACAAAGTACTTACTGCAATCCTACTGGAAACACCTTAGGTTAACTTCCCACATGATTCTGAGATGACTGAAAGTTGTTTCATCCCTTTAGACATTAAGACAAAAAAGTTGTTATCTCAGTGCATACAATGCTTTGACGTAACAGTAGTATACACTTAAATTGTACTGAAAAGTCCTGACTGCAAACCTAATGGAAACACCTTTGGTTAACTTCCCTCATGATTATGAGCAGTTTGAAAGTTGTTTCATGCCTCTAGACATCAAGACAAAAAAGTTGTTATCTCAGTGCATACAATGCTTTGAAAATACAAAGAGTATACATTTCAATTTTACACCAAAGAACTTACTGCAAAACTAATGGAAACACCTTAGGTTAACTTCCCACATGATTCTGAGATGACTGAAAGTTGTTTCATGCCTTTAGACATTAAGACAAAAAAGTTGTTATCTCAGTGCATACAATGCTTTGACGTAACAGTAGTATACACTTAAATTGTACTGAAAAGTCCTGACTGCAAACCTAATGGAAACACCTTTGGTTAACTTCCCTCCTGATTATGAGCAGTTTGAAAGTTTTTTCATGCCTCTATACATCAAGACAACAAAGTTCTTACTCAGTGCATACAATGCTTTGTCAGTACAAATAGTATACACTTCAATTTTACACCAAAGTACTTAGTGAAAACCTAATGGAAACACCTTAGGTTAACTTCCCACATGATTCTGAGATGACTGAAAGTTGTTTCATGCCTCTAGACATCAGGACAAAAAAGTTGTTCTCTCAGTGCATAGAATGCTTTGTCAATACAAAGAGTATACATTTCAATTTTACACCAAAGTACTTACTGCAAACCTAATGGAAACACCTTAGGTTAACTTCCCACATGATTCTGAAATGTCTGCAAGTTGTTTCATGCCTCTGTACATAAAGACAAAAAAGTTGATTTCTCAGAGATTAGAGTGCTTTGACATTAAAAGTATTATAGATTTGAATTTTACACCAAAGTACTTAGTGCAAACCTAATGGAAACACCCTAGTTCAACTTCCCACATGATTATGAGTAGTTTGAAAGTAGTTTCATGCCTCTGCTCATCAAGACAAAAAAGTTCTTTTCTCAGTGCTTCCAATGCTTTGACAATACAAATAGTATACATTTCAATTTTACACCAAAGAACTTACTGCAAAACTAATGGAAACACCTTAGGTTAACTTCCCACACGATTCTGAGATGACTGAAAGTTGTTTCATGCCTTTAGACATTAAGACAAAAAAGTTGTTATCTCAGTGCATACAATGCTTTGACGTAACAGTAGTATTGTACTAAATTGTACTGAAAAGTCCTGACTGCAAACCTAATGGAAACACCTTTGGTTAACTTCCCTCATGATTATGAGCAGTTTGAAAGTTTTTTCATGCCTCTATACATCAAGACAACAAAGTTGTTATCTCAGTGCATACAATGCTTTGTCAGTACAAATAGTATACACTTCAATTTTACACCAAAGAACTTAGTGCAAACCTAATGGAAACACCTTAGGTTAACTTCCCACATGATTCTGAGATGACTGAAAGTTGTTTCATGCCTCTAGACATCAAGACAAAAAAGTTGTTATCTCAGTGCATACAATGCTTTGACAATACAAAGAGTATACATTTCAATTTTACACCAAAGTACTTACTGCAAACCTAATGGAAATACCTAAGGTTAACTTCCCACATGATTCTGAAATGTCTGCAAGTTGTTTCATGCCTCTGTACATAAAGACAAAAAAGTTGATTTCTCAGAGAATAGAGTGCTTTGACATTAAAAGTATTATACATTTGAATTTTACACCAAAGTACTTAGTGCAAACCTAATGGAAACACCTTAGGTTAACTTCCCAGATGATTCTGAGATGACTGAAAGTTGTTTCATGCCTCTAGACATCAAGACAAAAAAGTTGTTATCTCAGTGCATACAATGCTTTGACAATACAAAGAGTATGCATTTCAATTTTACACCAAAGAACTTACTGCAAAACTAATGGAAACACCTTAGGTTAACTTCCCACATGATTCTGAGATGACTGAAAGTTGTTTCATGCCTTTAGACATTAAGACAAAAAAGTTGTTATCTCAGTGCATACAATGCTTTGACGTAACAGTAGTATACACTTAAATTGTACTGAAAAGTCCTGACTGCAAACCTAATGGAAACACCTTTGCTTAACTTCCCTCATGATTATCAGCAGTTTGAAAGTTTTTTCATGCCTCTATACATCAAGACAACAAAGTTCTTATCTCAGTGCATACAATGCTTTGTCAGTACAAATAGTATACACTTCAATTTTACACCAAAGTCCTTACTGCAAACCTAATGGAAACACCTTAGGTTAACTTCCCACATGATTCTGAGATGACTGAAAGTTGTTTCATGCCTCTAGACATCAAGACAAAAAAGTTGTTATCTCAGTGCATACATGCTTTGACAATACAAAGAGTATACATTTCAATTTTACACCACAGTACTTACTGCAAACCTAATGGAAACACCTAAGGTTAACTTCCCACATGATTCTGAAATGTCTGCAAGTTGTTTCATGCCCCTGTACATAAAGACAAAAAAGTTGATTTCTCAGAGAATAGAGTGCTTTGACATTAAAAGTATTATACATTTGAATTTTACACCAAAGTACTTAGTGCAAACCTAATGGAAACACCTTAGGTTAACTTCCCACATGATTCTGAGATGACTGAAAGTTGTTTCATGCCTCTAGACATCAAGACAAAAAAGTTGTTATCTCAGTGCATACAATGCTTTGACAATACAAAGAGTATACATTTCAATTTTACACCAAAGTACTTACTGCAAACCTAATGGAAACACCTTAGGTTAACTTCCCACATGATTCTGAGATGACTGAAAGTTGTTTCATGCCTCTATACATCAAGACAACAAAGTTGTTATCTCAGTGCATACAATGCTTTGACAATACAAAGAGTATGCATTTCAATTTTAAACCAAAGTACTTACTGCAAACCTAATGGAAACACCTTTGGTTAACTTCCCACATGATTATGAGCAGTTTGAAAGTTGTTTCATGCCTATATACATCAAGACAAAAAAGTTCTTTTCTCAGTGCTTCCAAAGCTTTGCAATACAAATAATATACATTTCAATTTTACACGAAAGTACTTAGTGCAAACCTAATGAAAACACCTTAGGTTAACTTCCCACATTATTCTGAGATGACTGAAAGTTGTTTCATGCCTCTAGACATCAGGACAAAAAAGTTGTTCTCTCAGTGCATACAATGCTTCGACAATACAAAGAGTATACATTTCAATTTTACACCAAAGTACTTACTGCAAACCTAATGGAAACACCTTAGGTTAACTTCCCACATGATTCTGAGATGACTGAAAGTTGTTTCATGCCTCTAGACATCAAGACAAAAAAGTTGTTATCTCAGTGCATACAATGCTTTGACAATACAAAGAGTATGCATTTCAATTTTAAACCAAAGTACTTACTGCAAACCTAATGGAAACACCTTAGGTTAACTTCCTACATGATTCTGAAATGTCTGCAAGTTGTTTCATGCCTCTGTACATAAAGACAAAAAAGTTGATTTCTCAGAGATTAGAGTGCTTTGAGATTAAAAGTATTATAGATTTGAATTTTACACGAAAGTGCTTAGTGCAAACCTAATGGAAACACCCTAGTTCAACTTCCCACATGATTATGAGTAGTTTGAAAGTAGTTTCATGCCTCTGCTCATCAAGTCAAATAAGTTCTTTTCTCAGTGCTTCCAATGCTTTGACAATACAAATAGTATACATTTCAATTTTACACCAAAGAACTTACTGCAAAACTAATGGAAACACCTTAGGTTAACTTCCCACATGATTCTGAGATGACTGAAAGTTGTTTCATGCCTTTAGACATTAAGACAAAAAAGTTGTTATCTCAGTGCATACAATGCTTTGACGTAACAGTAGTATACACTTAAATTGTACTGAAAAGTCCTGACCTCAAACCTAATGGAAACACCTTTGCTTAACTTCCCTCATGATTATGAGCAGTTTGAAAATTTTCATGCCTCTATACATCAAGACAACAAAGTTGTTATCTCAGTGCATACAATGCTTTGTCAGTACAAATAGTATACACTTCAATTTTACACCAAAGTACTTAGTGCAAACCTAATGGAAACACCTTAGGTTAACTTCCCACATGATTCTGAGATGACTGAAAGTTGTTTCATGACTCTAGACATCAAGACAAAAAAGTTGTTATCTCAGTGCATACAATGCTTTGACAATACAAAGAGTATACATTTCAATTTTACACCACAGTACTTACTGCAAACCTAATGGAAACACCTAAGGTTAACTTCCCACATGATTCTGAAATGTCTGCAAGTTGTTTCATGCCCCTGTACATAAAGACAAAAAAGTTGATTTCTCAGAGAATAGAGTGCTTTGAGATTAAAAGTATTATACATTTGAATTTTACACCAAAGTACTTAGTGCAAACCTAATGAAAACACCTTAGGTTAACTTCCCACATGATTCTGAGATGACTGAAAGTTGTTTCATGCCTCTAGACATCAAGACAAAAAAGTTGTTATCTCAGTGCATACAATGCTTTGACAATACAAAGAGTATACATTTCAATTTTACACCAAAGTACTTACTGCAAACCTAATGGAAACACCTTAGGTTAACTTCCCACATGATTCTGAGATGACTGAAAGTTGTTTCATGCCTCTATACATCAAGACAACAAAGTTGTTATCTCAGTGCATACAATGCTTTGACAATACAAAGAGTATGCATTTCAATTTTAAACCAAAGTACTTACTGCAAACCTAATGGAAACATCTTAGGTTAACTTCCCACATGATTATGAGTAGTTTGAAAGTGGTTTCATGCCTCTGTTCGTCAAGACAAAAAAGGTCTTTTCTCAGTGCTTCCAATGCTTTGACAATACAAATAGTATACATTTCAATTTTACACCAAAGTACTTAGTGCAAACCTAATGGAAACACCTTAGGTTAACTTCCCAAATTATTCTGAGATGACTGAAAGTTGTTTCATGCCTCTAGACATCAAGACAAAAAAGTTGTTATCTCAGTGCATACAATGCTTTGATGTAACAGAAGTATACATTTCAATTGTACTGAAAAGTCCTGACTGCAAACCTAATGCAAACACCTTTGGTTAACTTCCCACATGATTATGAGCAGTTTGAAAGGTGTTTCATGCCTCTATACATCAAGACAACGAAGTTGTTATCTCAGTGCATACAATGCTTTGACAATACAAATACTATACACTTCAATTTTACACCAAAGTACTTACTGCAAACCTAATGGAAACACCTTAGGTTAACTTCCCACATGATTCTGAGATGACTGAAAGTTGTTTCATGCCTCTAGACATCAAGACAAAAAAGTTGTTATCTCAGTGCTTACAATGCTTTGACAATACAAAGAGTATGCATTTCAATTTTAAAGCAAAGTACTTACTGCAAACCTAATGGAAACTGCTTAGGTTAACTTCCCACATGATTCTGAAATGTCTGCAAGTTGTTTCATGCCTCTGTACATAAAGTCAAAAAAGTTGTTATCTCAGTGCATACAATGCTTTGAAAATACAAAGAGTATACATTTCAATTTTACACCAAAGTACTTACTGCAAACCTAATGGAAACACCTTAGGTTAACTTCCCACATCATTCTGAAACGTCTGCAAGTTGTTTCATGCCTCTGTACATAAAGACAAAAAAGTTGATTTCTCAGAGAATAGAGTGCTTTGACATTAAAAGTATTATACATTTGAATTTTACACCAAAGTCCTTAGTGCAAACCTGATGGAAACACCTTAGTTCAACTTCCCATATGATTATGAGTAGTTTGAAAGTAGTTTCATGCCTCTGCTCATCAAGACAAAAAAGTTCTTTTCTCAGTGCTTCCAATGCTTTGACAATACAAATATTATACATTTCAATTTTACGCCAAAGTACTTAGTGCAAACCTAATGGAAACACCTTAGGTTAACTTCCCACATGATTCTGAAATGTCTGCAAGTTGTTTCATGCCTCTGTACATAAAGACAAAAAAGTTGATTTCTCAGAGAATAGAGTGCTTTGACATTAAAAGTATTATGCATTTGAAATTTACACCAAACTACTTACTGCAAGCCTAATAAAAACATCTTAGGTTAACTTCCCACATGATTATGAGTAGTTTGAAAGTAGTTTCATGCCTCTGCTCGTCAAGACAAAAAAGTTCTTTTCTCAGTGCTTCCAATGCTTTGACAATACAAATAGTATACATTTCAATTTTACACCAAAGTACTTAGTGCAAACCTAATGGAAACACCTTAGGTTAACTTCCCACATGATTCTGAGATGACTGAAAGTTGTTTCATGCCTCTAGACATCAAGACAAAAAAGTTGTTATCTCAGTGCATACAATGCTTTGACAATACAAAGAGCATACATTTCAATTTTACACCAAAGTACTTACTGCAAACCTAATGGAAACACTTAGGGTATCTTC
This sequence comes from Mobula birostris, assembly GCF_030028105.1. Lineage (NCBI taxonomy): Eukaryota > Metazoa > Chordata > Chondrichthyes > Myliobatiformes > Myliobatidae > Mobula > Mobula birostris. The sequence continues at coordinate 46,931 of NW_027274613.1, forward strand.
CCACATGATTCTGAGATGACTGAAAGTTGTTTCATGCCTCTAGACATCAAGGCAAAAAAGTTGTTATCTCAGTGCATACAGTGCTTTGACAATACAAAGAGTATGCATTTCAATTTAAAACCAAAGTACTTACTGCAAACCTAATGGAAACACCTTAGGTTAACTTCCCACATGATTCTGAGATGACTGAAAGTTGTTTCATGCCTTTAGACATTAAGACAAAAAAGTTGTTATCTCAGTGCATACAATGCTTTGATGTAACAGCAGTATACACTTAAATTGCACTGAAAAGTCCTGACTGCAAACCTAATGGAAACACCTTTGGTTAACTTCCCACATGATTCTGAGATGACTGAAAGTTGTTTCATGCCTCTAGACATCAAGACAAAAAAGTCGTTATCTCAGTGCATACAATGCTTTGTCAATACAAATAGTATACATTTCAATTTTACACCAAAATACTTAGTGCAAACCTAATGGAAACACATTAGGTTATCTTCCCACATGATTCTGAGATGACTGAAAGTTGTTTCATGCCTCTAGACATCAAGACAAAAAAGTTGTTATCTCAGTGCATACAATGCTTTGACAATACAAAGAGTATGCATTTCAATTTTAAACCAAAGTACTTACTGCAAACCTAATGGAAACAACTTAGGTTAACTTAGCACATGATTCTGAAATGTCTGCAAGTTGTTTCATGCCTCTGTACATAAAATCAAAAAAGTTGTTATCTCAGTGCATACAATGCTTTGAAAATACAAAGAGTATACATTTCAATTTTACACCAAAGTACTTAGTGCAAATTTAATGGAAACACCTTAGTTCAACTTCCCACATGATTATGAGTAGTTTGAAAGTAGTTTCATGCCTCTGCTCATCAAGACAAAAAAGTTCTTTTCTCAGTGCTTCCAATGCTTTGACAATACAAATAGTAGACATTTCAATTTTACACCAAAGTACTTACTGCAAACCTAATGGAAACACCTTAGGTTAACTTCCCACCTGATTCTGAGATGACTGAAAGTTGTTTCATGCCTCTAGACATCAAGACAAAAAAGTTGTTATCTCAGTGCTTACAATGCTTTGACAATACAAAGAGTATGCATTTCAATTTTAAAGCAAAGTACTTACTGCAAACCTAATGGAAACTGCTTAGGTTAACTTCCCACATGATTCTGAAATGTCTGCAAGTTGTTTCATGCCTCTGTACATAAAGTCAAAAAAGTTGTTATCTCAGTGCATACAATGCTTTGAAAATACAAAGAGTATACATTTCAATTTTACACCAAAGTACTTACTGCAAACCTAATGGAAACACCTTAGGTTAACTTCCCACATCATTCTGAAACGTCTGCAAGTTGTTTCATGCCTCTGTACATAAAGACAAAAAAGTTGATTTCTCAGAGAATAGAGTGCTTTGACATTAAAAGTATTATACATTTGAATTTTACACCAAAGTCCTTAGTGCAAACCTGATGGAAACACCTTAGTTCAACTTCCCATATGATTATGAGTAGTTTGAAAGTAGTTTCATGCCTCTGCTCATCAAGACAAAAAAGTTCTTTTCTCAGTGCTTCCAATGCTTTGACAATACAAATATTATACATTTCAATTTTACGCCAAAGTACTTAGTGCAAACCTAATGGAAACACCTTAGGTTAACTTCCCACATGATTCTGAAATGTCTGCAAGTTGTTTCATGCCTCTGTACATAAAGACAAAAAAGTTGATTTCTCAGAGAATAGAGTGCTTTGACATTAAAAGTATTATGCATTTGAAATTTACACCAAACTACTTACTGCAAGCCTAATAAAAACATCTTAGGTTAACTTCCCACATGATTATGAGTAGTTTGAAAGTAGTTTCATGCCTCTGCTCGTCAAGACAAAAAAGTTCTTTTCTCAGTGCTTCCAATGCTTTGACAATACAAATAGTATACATTTCAATTTTACACCAAAGTACTTAGTGCAAACCTAATGGAAACACCTTAGGTTAACTTCCCACATGATTCTGAGATGACTGAAAGTTGTTTCATGCCTCTAGACATCAAGACAAAAAAGTTGTTATCTCAGTGCATACAATGCTTTGACAATACAAAGAGCATACATTTCAATTTTACACCAAAGTACTTACTGCAAACCTAATGGAAACACTTAGGGTATCTTCCCACATGATTCTGAGATGACTGAAAGTTGTTTCATGCCTCTAGACATCAAGGCAAAAAAGTTGTTATCTCAGTGCATACAGTGCTTTGACAATACAAAGAGTATGCATTTCAATTTAAAACCAAAGTACTTACTGCAAACCTAATGGAAACACCTTAGGTTAACTTCCCACATGATTCTGAGATGACTGAAAGTTGTTTCATGCCTTTAGACATTAAGACAAAAAAGTTGTTATCTCAGTGCATACAATGCTTTGATGTAACAGCAGTATACACTTAAATTGCACTGAAAAGTCCTGACTGCAAACCTAATGGAAACACCTTTGGTTAACTTCCCACATGATTCTGAGATGACTGAAAGTTGTTTCATGCCTCTAGACATCAAGACAAAAAAGTCGTTATCTCAGTGCATACAATGCTTTGTCAATACAAATAGTATACATTTCAATTTTACACCAAAATACTTAGTGCAAACCTAATGGAAACACATTAGGTTATCTTCCCACATGATTCTGAGATGACTGAAAGTTGTTTCATGCCTCTAGACATCAAGACAAAAAAGTTGTTATCTCAGTGCATACAATGCTTTGACAATACAAAGAGTATGCATTTCAATTTTAAACCAAAGTACTTACTGCAAACCTAATGGAAACAACTTAGGTTAACTTAGCACATGATTCTGAAATGTCTGCAAGTTGTTTCATGCCTCTGTACATAAAATCAAAAAAGTTGTTATCTCAGTGCATACAATGCTTTGAAAATACAAAGAGTATACATTTCAATTTTACACCAAAGTACTTAGTGCAAATTTAATGGAAACACCTTAGTTCAACTTCCCACATGATTATGAGTAGTTTGAAAGTAGTTTCATGCCTCTGCTCATCAAGACAAAAAAGTTCTTTTCTCAGTGCTTCCAATGCTTTGACAATACAAATAGTAGACATTTCAATTTTACACCAAAGTACTTACTGCAAACCTAATGGAAACACCTTAGGTTAACTTCCCACCTGATTCTGAGATGACTGAAAGTTGTTTCATGCCTTTAGACATTAAGACAAAAAAGTTGTTATCTCAGTGCATACAATGCTTTGATGTAACAGTAGTATACACTTAAATTGCACTGAAAAGTCCTGACTGCAAACCTAATGGAAACACCTTTGGTTAACTTCCCACATGATTCTGAGATGACTGAAAGTTGTTTCATGCCTCTAGACATCAAGACAAAAAAGTCGTTATCTCAGTGCATACAATGCTTTGTCAATACAAATAGTATACATTTCAATTTTACACCAAAATACTTAGTGCAAACCTAATGGAAACACATTAGGTTAACTTCCCACATGATTCTGAGATGACTCAAAGTTGTTTCATGCCTCTAGACATCAAGACAAAAAAGTCGTTATCTCAGTGCATGCAATGCTATGAAAATACAAAGAGTATACATTTCAATTTTACACCAAAGTACTTAATGCAAACCTAATGGAAACACCGTAGGTTAACTTCCCACATGATTCTGAAATGTCTGCAAGTTGTTTCATGCCTCTGTACCTAAAGAGAAAAAAGTTGATTTCTCAGAGAATAGAGTGCTTTGACATTAAAAGTATTATACATTTGAAATTTACACCAAGCTACTTACTGCAAACCTAATGAAAACATCTTAGGTTAACTTCCCACATGATTATGAGTAGTTTGAAAGTAGTTTCATGCCTCTGTTCGTCAAGACAAAAAAGGTCTTTTCTCAGTGCTTCCAATGCTTTGACAATACAAATAGTATACATTTCAATTTTACACCAAAGTACTTAGTGCAAACCTAATGGAAACACCTTAGGTTAACTTCCCACATGATTCTGAGATGACTGAAAGTTGTTTCATGCCTCTAGACATCAAGACAAAAAAGTTGATTTCTCAGAGAATAGAGTGCTTTGACATTAAAAGTATTATACATTTGAATTTTACACCAAAGTACTTAGTGCAAACCTAATGGAAACACCTTAGGTTAACTTCCCAGATGATTCTGAGATGACTGAAAGTTGTTTCATGCCTCTAGACATCAAGACAACAAAGTTGTTATCTCAGTGCATACAATGCTTTGACGTAACAGTAGTATACACTTAAATTGTACTGAAAAGTCCTGACTGCAAACCTAATGGAAACACCTTTGGTTAACTTCCCTCATGATTATGAGCAGTTTGAAAGTTTTTTCATGCCTCTATACATCAAGACAACAAAGTTCTTATCTCAGTGCATACAATGCTTTGTCAGTACAAATAGTATACACTTCAATTTTACACCAAAGTACTTAGTGCAAACCTAATGGAAACACCTTAGGTTAACTTCCCACATGATTCTGAGACGACTGAAAGTTGTTTCATGCCTCTAGACATCAAGACAAAAAAGTTGTTATCTCAGTGCATACAATGCTTTGACAATACAAAGAGTATACATTTCAATTTTACACCACAGTACTTACTGCAAACCTAATGGAAACACCTAAGGTTAACTTCCCACATGATTCTGAAATGTCTGCAAGTTGTTTCATGCCCCTGTACATAAAGACAAAAAAGTTGATTTCTCAGAGAATAGAGTGCTTTGACATTAAAAGTGTTATACATTTGAATTTTACACCAAAGTACTTAGTGCAAACCTAATGGAAACACCTTAGGTTAACTTCCCACATGATTCTGAGATGACTGAAAGTTGTTTCATGCCTCTAGACATCAAGACAAAAAAGTTGTTATCTCAGTGCATACAATGCTTTGACAATACAAAGAGTATACATTTCCATTTTACACCAAAGTACTTACTGCAAACCTAATGGAAACACCTTAGGTTAACTTCCCACATGATTCTGAGATGACTGAAAGTTGTTTCATGCCGCTATACATCAAGACAACAAAGTTGTTATCTCAGTGCATACAATGCTTTGACAATACAAAGAGTATGCATTTCAATTTTAAACCAAAGTACTTACTGCAAACCTAATGGAAACACCTTTGGTTAACTTCCCACATAATTATGAGCAGTTTGAAAGTTGTTTCATGCCTATATACATCAAGACAAAAAAGTTCTTTTCTCAGTGCTTCCAAAGCTTTGCAATACAAATAGTATACATTTCAATTTTACACCAAAGTGCTTAGTGCAAACCTAATGGAAACACCTTAGGTTAACTTCCCACATGATTCTGAGATGACTGAAAGTTGTTTCATGCCTCTAGACATCAGGACAAAAAAGTTGTTCTCTCACTGCATACAATGCTTTGACAATACAAAGAGTATACATTTCAATGTTACACCAAAGTACTTACTGCAAACCTAATGGAAACACCTTAGGTTAACTTCCTACATGATTCTGAAATGTCTGCAAGTTGTTTCATGCCTCTGTACATAAAGACAAAAAAGTTGATTTCTCAGAGATTAGAGTGCTTTGACATTAAAAGTATTATAGATTTGAATTTTACACCAAAGTTCTTAGTGCAAACCTAATGGAAACACCCTAGTTCAACTTCCCACATGATTATGAGTACTTTGAAAGTAGTTTCATGCCTCTGCTCATCAAGACAAAAAAGTTCTTTTCTCAGTGCTTCCAATGCTTTGACAATACAAATAGTGTACATTTCAATTTTACACCAAAGAACTTACTGCAAAACTAATGGAAACACCTTAGGTTAACTTCCCACATGATTCTGAGATGACTGAAAGTTGTTTCATGCCTTTAGACAATAAGACAAAAAAGTTGTTATCTCAGTGCATACAATGCTTTGACGTAACAGTAGTATACACTTAAATTGTACTGAAAAGTCCTGACTGCAAACCTAATGGAAACACCTTTGCTTAACTTCCCTCATGATTATGAGCAGTTTGAAAGTTTTTTCATGCCTCTATACATCAAGACAACAAAGTTGTGATCTCAGTGCATACAATGCTTTGTCAGTACAAATAGAATACACTTCAATTTTACACCAAAGTACTTAGTGCAAACCTAATGGAAACACCTTAGATTAACTTCCCACATGATTCTGAGATGACTGAAAGTTGTTTAATGCCTCTAGACATCAAGACAAAAAAGTTGTTATCTCAGTGCATACAATGCTTTGACAATACAAAGAGTATGCATTTCAATTTTAAACCAAAGTACTTACTGCAAACCTAATGGAAACACCTTTGGTTAACTTCCCACATGATTATGAGCAGTTTGAAAGTTGTTTCATGCCTATATACATCAAGACAAAAAAGTTCTTTTCTCAGTGCTTCCAAAGCTTTGCAATACAAATAGTATACATTTCAATTTTACACCAAAGTACTTAGTGCAAACCTAATGGAAACACCTTAGGTTAACTTCCCACATGATTCTGAGATGACTGAAAGTTGTTTCATGCCTCTAGACATCAGGACAAAAAAGTTGTTCTCACAGTACATACAATGCTTTGACAATACAAAGAGTATACATTTCAATTTTACACCAAAGTACTTACTGCAAATCTAATGCAAACACCTTTGGTTAACTTCCCACATGATTATGAGCAGTTTGAAAGTTGTTTCATGCCTATATACATCAAGACAAAAAAGTTCTTTTCTCAGTGCTTACAAAGCTTTGCAAAACAAATAGTATACACTTCAATTTTACACCAAAGTACTTAGTGCAAACCTAATGGAAACACCTTAGGTTAACTTCCCACATGATTCTGAGATGACTGAAAGTTGTTTCATGCCTCTAGACATCAAGACAAAAAAGTTGTTATCTCAGTGCATACAATGCTTTGACAATACAAAGAGTATACATTTCAATTTTACACCAAAGTACTTACTGCAAACCTAATGGAAACACCTAAGGTTAACTTCCCACATGATTCTGAAATGTCTGCAAGTTGTTTCATGCCTCTGTACATAAAGACAAAAAAGTTGATTTCTCAGAGAATAGAGTGCTTTGACATTAAAAGTATTATACATTTGAATTTTACACCAAAGTACTTAGTGCAAACCTAATGGAAACACCTTAGGTTAACTTCCCAGATGATTCTGAGATGACTGAAAGTTGTTTCATGCCTCTAGACATCAAGACAACAAAGTTGTTATCTCAGTGCATACAATGCTTTGACAATACAAAGAGTATGCATTTCAATTTTAAACCAAAGTACTTACTGCAAACCTAATGGAAACACCTTTGGTTAACTTCCCACATGATTATGAGCAGTTTGAAAGTTGTTTCATTCCTATATACATCAAGACAAAACAGTTTTTTTCTCAGTGCTTCCAAAGCTTTGCAATACAAATAGTATACATTTCAATTTTACACCAAAGTTCTTAGTGCAAACCTAATGGAAACACCTTAGGTTAACTTCCCACATGATTCTAAGATGACTGAAAGTTGTTTCATGCCTCCAGACATCAAGACAAAAAAGTTGTTATCTCAGTGCATACAATGCTTTGACAATACAAAGAGTATACATTTCAATTTTACACCAAAGTACTTACTGCAAACCTAATGGAAACACCTTAGGTTAACTTCCTACATGATTCTGAAATGTCTGCAAGTTGTTTCATGCCTGTGTACATAAAGACAAAAAAGTTGATTTCTCAGAGATTAGAGTTCTTTGACATTAAAAGTATTATAGATTTGAATTTTACACCAAAGTACTTAGTGCAAACCTAATGGAAACACCCTAGTTCAACTTCCCACATGATTATGAGTAGTTTGAAAGTAGTTTCATGCCTCTGCTCATCAAGACAAAAAAGTTCTTTTCTCAGTGCTTCCAATGCTTTGACAATACAAATAGTATACATTTCAATTTTACACCAAAGAACTTACTGCAAAACTAATGGAAACACCTTAGGTTAACTTCCCACATGATTCTGAGATGACTGAAAGTTGTTTCATGCCTTTAGACATTAAGACAAAAAAGTTGTTATCTCAGTGCATACAATGCTTTGACGTAACAGTAGTATTGTACTAAATTGTACTGAAAAGTCCTGACTGCAAACCTAATGGAAACACCTTTGGTTAACTTCCCTCATAATTATGAGCAGTTTGAAAGTTTTTTCATGCCTCTATACATCAAGACAACAAAGTTGTTATCTCAGTGCATACAATGCTTTGTCAGCACAAATAGTATACGCTTCAATTTTACACCAAAGTACTTAGTGCAAACCTAATGGAAACACCTTAGGTTAACTTCCCACATGATTCTGAGATGACTGAAAGTTGTTTCATGCCTCCAGACATCAAGACAAAAAAGTTGTTATCTCAGTGCATACAATGCTTTGACAATACAAAGAGTATACATTTCAATTTTACACCAAAGTACTTACTGCAAACCTAATGGAAACACCTTAGGTTAACTTCCTACATGATTCTGAAATGTCTGCAAGTTGTTTCATGCCTCTGTACATAAAGACAAAAAAGTTGATTTCTCAGAGATTAGAGTGCTTTGACATTAAAAGTATTATAGATTTGAATTTTACACCAAACTACTTAGTGCAAACCTAATGGAAACACCCTAGTTCAACTTCCCACATGATTATGAGTAGTTTGAAAGTAGTTTCATGCCTCTGCTCATCAAGACAAAAAAGTTCTTTTCTCAGTGCTTTCAATGCTTTGACAATACAAATAGTATACATTTCAATTTTACACCAAAGAACTTACTGCAAAACTAATGGAAACACCTTAGGTTAACTTCCCACATGATTCTGAGATGACTGAAAGTTGTTTCATGCCTTTAGACATTAAGACAAAAAAGTTGTTATCTCAGTGCATACAATGCTTTGACGTAACAGTAGTATTGTACTAAATTGTACAGAAAAGTCCTGACTGCAAACCTAATGGAAACACCTTTGGTTAACTTCCCTCATGATTATGAGCAGTTTGAAAGTTTTTTCATGCCTCTATACATCAAGACAACAAAGTTGTTATCTCAGTGCATACAATGCTTTGTCAGTACAAATAGTATACACTTCAATTTTACACCAAAGTACTTAGTGCAAACCTAATGGATACACCTTAGGTTAACTTCCCACATGATTCTGAGATGACTGAAAGTTGTTTCATGCCTCTAGACATCAAGACAAAAAAGTTGATTTCTCAGAGAATAGAGTGCTTTGACATTAAAAGTATTATACATTTGAATTTTACACCAAAGTACTTAGTGCAAACCTAATGGAAACACCTTAGGTTAACTTCCCAGATGATTCTGAGATGACTGAAAGTTGTTTCATGCCTCTAGACATCAAGACAACAAAGTTGTTATCTCAGTGCATACAATGCTTTGACAATACAAAGAGTATGCATTTCAATTTTAAACCAAAGTACTTACTGCAAACCTAATGGAAACACCTTTGGTTAACTTCCCACATGATTATGAGCAGTTTGAAAGTTGTTTCACTCCTATATACATCAAGACAAAACAGTTTTTTTCTCAGTGCTTCCAAAGCTTTGCAATACAAATAGTATACATTTCAATTTTACACCAAAGTTCTTAGTGCAAACCTAATGGAAACACCTTAGGTTAACTTCCCACATGATTCTGAGATGACTGAAAGTTGTTTCATGCCTCCAGACATCAAGACAAAAAAGTTGTTATCTCAGTGCATACAATGCTTTGACAATACAAAGAGTATACATTTCAATTTTACACCAAAGTACTTACTGCAAACCTAATGGAAACACCTTAGGTTAACTTCCTACATGATTCTGAAATGTCTGCAAGTTGTTTCATGCCTGTGTACATAAAGACAAAAAAGTTGATTTCTCAGAGATTAGAGTGCTTTGACATTAAAAGTATTATAGATTTGAATTTTACACCAAAGTACTTAGTGCAAACCTAATGGAAACACCCTAGTTCAACTTCCCACATGATTATGAGTAGTTTGAAAGTAGTTTCATGCCTCTGCTCATCAAGACAAAAAAGTTCTTTTCTCAGTGCTTCCAATGCTTTGACAATACAAATAGTATACATTTCAATTTTACACCAAAGAACTTACTGCAAAACTAATGGAAACACCTTAGGTTAACTTCCCACATGATTCTGAGATGACTGAAAGTTGTTTCATGCCTTTAGACATTAAGACAAAAAAGTTGTTATCTCAGTGCATACAATGCTTTGACGTAACAGTAGTATTGTACTAAATTGTACTGAAAAGTCCTGACTGCAAACCTAATGGAAACACCTTTGGTTAACTTCCCTCATGATTATGAGCAGTTTGAAAGTTTTTTCATGCCTCTATACATCAAGACAACAAAGTTGTTATCTCAGTGCATACAATGCTTTGTCAGCACAAATAGTATACGCTTCAATTTTACACCAAAGTACTTAGTGCAAACCTAATGGAAACACCTTAGGTTAACTTCCCACATGATTCTGAGATGACTGAAAGTTGTTTCATGCCTCCAGACATCAAGACAAAAAAGTTGTTATCTCAGTGCATACAATGCTTTGACAATACAAAGAGTATACATTTCAATTTTACACCAAAGTACTTACTGCAAACCTAATGGAAACACCTTAGGTTAACTTCCTACATGATTCTGAAATGTCTGCAAGTTGTTTCATGCCTCTGTACATAAAGACAAAAAAGTTGATTTCTCAGAGATTAGAGTGCTTTGACATTAAAAGTATTATAGATTTGAATTTTACACCAAACTACTTAGTGCAAACCTAATGGAAACACCCTAGTTCAACTTCCCACATGATTATGAGTAGTTTGAAAGTAGTTTCATGCCTCTGCTCATCAAGACAAAAAAGTTCTTTTCTCAGTGCTTTCAATGCTTTGACAATACAAATAGTATACATTTCAATTTTACACCAAAGAACTTACTGCAAAACTAATGGAAACACCTTAGGTTAACTTCCCACATGATTCTGAGATGACTGAAAGTTGTTTCATGCCTTTAGACATTAAGACAAAAAAGTTGTTATCTCAGTGCATACAATGCTTTGACGTAACAGTAGTATTGTACTAAATTGTACAGAAAAGTCCTGACTGCAAACCTAATGGAAACACCTTTGGTTAACTTCCCTCATGATTATGAGCAGTTTGAAAGTTTTTTCATGCCTCTATACATCAAGACAACAAAGTTGTTATCTCAGTGCATACAATGCTTTGTCAGTACAAATAGTATACACTTCAATTTTACACCAAAGTACTTAGTGCAAACCTAATGGATACACCTTAGGTTAACTTCCCACATGATTGTGAGATGACTGAAAGTTGTTTCATGCCTCTAGACATCAAGACAAAAAAGTTGATTTCTCAGAGAATAGAGTGCTTTGACATTAAAAGTATTATACATTTGAATTTTACACCAAAGTACTTAGTGCAAACCTAATGGAAACACCTTAGGTTAACTTCCCAGATGATTCTGAGATGACTGAAAGTTGTTTCATGCCTCTAGACATCAAGACAACAAAGTTGTTATCTCAGTGCATACAATGCTTTGACAATACAAAGAGTATGCATTTCAATTTTAAACCAAAGTACTTACTGCAAACCTAATGGAAACACCTTTGGTTAACTTCCCACATGATTATGAGCAGTTTGAAAGTTGTTTCACTCCTATATACATCAAGACAAAACAGTTTTTTTCTCAGTGCTTCCAAAGCTTTGCAATACAAATAGTATACATTTCAATTTTACACCAAAGTTCTTAGTGCAAACCTAATGGAAACACCTTAGGTTAACTTCCCACATGATTCTGAGATGACTGAAAGTTGTTTCATGCCTCCAGACATCAAGACAAAAAAGTTGTTATCTCAGTGCATACAATGCTTTGACAATACAAAGAGTATACATTTCAATTTTACACCAAAGTACTTACTGCAAACCTAATGGAAACACCTTAGGTTAACTTCCTACATGATTCTGAAATGTCTGCAAGTTGTTTCATGCCTGTGTACATAAAGACAAAAAAGTTGATTTCTCAGAGATTAGAGTGCTTTGACATTAAAAGTATTATAGATTTGAATTTTACACCAAAGTACTTAGTGCAAACCTAATGGAAACACCCTAGTTCAACTTCCCACATGATTATGAGTAGTTTGAAAGTAGTTTCATGCCTCTGCTCATCAAGACAAAAAAGTTCTTTTCTCAGTGCTTCCAATGCTTTGACAATACAAATAGTATACATTTCAATTTTACACCAAAGAACTTACTGCAAAACTAATGGAAACACCTTAGGTTAACTTCCCACATGATTCTGAGATGACTGAAAGTTGTTTCATGCCTTTAGACATTAAGACAAAAAAGTTGTTATCTCAGTGCATACAATGCTTTGACGTAACAGTAGTATTGTACTAAATTGTACTGAAAAGTCCTGACTGCAAACCTAATGGAAACACCTTTGGTTAACTTCCCTCATGATTATGAGCAGTTTGAAAGTTTTTTCATGCCTCTATACATCAAGACAACAAAGTTGTTATCTCAGTGCATACAATGCTTGTCAGCACAAATAGTATACGCTTCAATTTTACACCAAAGTACTTAGTGCAAACCTAATGGAAACACCTTAGGTTAACTTCCCACATGATTCTGAGATGACTGAAAGTTGTTTCATGCCTCCAGACATCAAGACAAAAAAGTTGTTATCTCAGTGCATACAATGCTTTGACAATACAAAGAGTATACATTTCAATTTTACACCAAAGTACTTACTGCAAACCTAATGGAAACACCTTAGGTTAACTTCCTACATGATTCTGAAATGTCTGCAAGTTGTTTCATGCCCTCTGTACATAAAGACAAAAAGTTGATTTCTCAGAGATTAGAGTGCTTTGACATTAAAAGTATTATAGATTTGAATTTTACACCAAACTACTTAGTGCAAACCTAATGGAAACACCCTAGTTCAACTTCCCACATGATTATGAGTAGTTTGAAAGTAGTTTCATGCCTCTGCTCATCAAGACAAAAAAGTTCTTTTCTCAGTGCTTCCAATGCTTTGACAATACAAATAGTATACATTTCAATTTTACACAAAGAACTTACTGCAAAACTAATGGAAACACCTTAGGTTAACTTCCCACATGATTCTGAGATGACTGAAAGTTGTTTCATGCCTTTAGACATTAAGACAAAAAAGTTGTTATCTCAGTGCATACAATGCTTTGACGTAACAGTAGTATTGTACTAAATTGTACAGAAAAGTCCTGACTGCAAACCTAATGGAAACACCTTTGGTTAACTTCCCTCATGATTATGAGCAGTTGAAAGTTTTTTCATGCCTCTATACATCAAGACAACAAAGTTGTTATCTCAGTGCATACAATGCTTTGTCAGTACAAATAGTATACACTTCAATTTTACACCAAAGTACTTAGTGCAAACCTAATGGATACACCTTAGGTTAACTTCCCACATGATTCTGAGATGACTGAAAGTTGTTTCATGCCTCTAGACATCAAGACAAAAAAGTTGATTTCTCAGAGAATAGAGTCCTTTGACATTAAAAGTATTATACATTTGAATTTTACACCAAAGTACTTAGTGCAAACCTAATGGAAACACCTTAGGTTAACTTCCCACATGATTCTGAGATGACTGAAAGTTGTTTCATGCCTCTAGACATCAAGACAAAAAAGTTGTTATCTCAGTGCATACAATGCTTTGACAAATACAAAGAGTATGCATTTCAATTTTAAACCAAAGTACTTACTGCAAACCTAATGGAAACACCTTTGGTTAACTTCCCACATGATTATGAGCAGTTTGAAAGTTGTTTCATGCCTATATACATCAAGACAAAAAAGTTCTTTTCTCAGTGCTTCCAAAGCTTTTCAATACAAATAGTATACATTTCAATTTTACACCAAAGTACTTAGTGCAAACCTAATGAAAACACCTTAGGTTAACTTCCCACATGATTCTGAGATGACTGAAAGTTGTTTCATGCCTCTAGACATCAGGACAAAAAAGTTGTTCTCTCAGTGCATACAATGCTTTGACAATACAAAGAGTATACATTTCAATTTTACACCAAAGTACTTAGTGCAAACCTAATGAAAACACCTTAGGTTAACTTCCCACATGATTCTGAGATGACTGAAAGTTGTTTCATGCCTCTAGACATCAGGACAAAAAAGTTGTTCTCTTAGTGCATACAATGCTTTGACAATACAAAGAGTATACATTTCAATTTTACACCAAAGTACTTACTGCAAACCTAATGCAAACACCTTTGGTTAACTTCTCACATGATTATGAGCAGTTTGAAAGTTGTTTCATGCCTATATACATCAAGACAAAAAAGTTCTTTTCTCAGTGCTTACAAAGCTTTGCAAAACAAATAGTATACATTTCAATTTAACACCAAAGTACTTAGTGTAAACCTAATGGAAACACCTTAGGTTAACTTCCCACATGATTCTGAGATGACTGAAAGTTGTTTCATGCCTCTAGACATCAAGACAAAAAAGTTGTTATCTCAGTGCATACAACGCTTTGACAATACAAAGAGTATACATTTCAATTTTACACCAAAGTACTTACTGCAAACCTAATGGAAACACCTTAGGTTAACTTCCCACATGATTCTGAGATGACTGAAAGTTGTTTCATGCCTCTATACATCAAGACAACAAAGTTGTTATCTCAGTGCATACAATGCTTTGACAATACAAAGAGTATGCATTTCAATTTTAAACCAAAGTACTTACTGCAAACCTAATGGAAACACCTTTGGTTTACTTCCCACATTATTATGAGCAGTTTGAAAGTTGTTTCATGCCTATATACATCAAGAGAAAAAAGTTCTTTTCTCAGTGCTTCCAAAGCTTTTCAATACAAATAGTATACATTTCAATTTTACACCAAAGTACTTAGTGCAAACCTAATGAAAACACCTTAGGTTAACTTCCCACATGATTCTGAGATTACTGAAAGTTGTTTCATGCCTCTAGACATCAAGACAAAAAAGTTGTTATCTCAGTGCGTACAATGCTTTGACAATACAAAGAGTATACATTTCAATTTTACACCAAAGTACTTACTGCAAACCTAATGGAAACACCAAAGGTTAACTTCCCACATGATTCTGAAATGTCTGCAAGTTGTTTCATGCCCCTGTACATAAAGACAAAAAAGTTGATTTCTCAGAGAATAGAGTGCTTTGACATTAAAAGTATTATACATTTGAATTTTACACCAAAGTACTTAGTGCAAACCTAATGGAAACACCTTAGGTTAACTTCCCAGATGATTCTGAGATGACTGAAAGTTGTTTCATGCCTCTAGACATCAAGACAACAAAGTTGTTATCTCAGTGCATACAATGCTTTGACAATACAAAGAGTATGCATTTCAATTTTAAAGCAAAGTACTTATTGCAAACCTAATGGAAACTGCTTAGGTTAACTTCCCACATGATTCTGAAATGTCTGCAAGTTGTTTCATGCCTCTGTACATAAAGACAAAAAAGTTCTTTTCTCAGTGCTTCCAATGCTTTGACAATACAAATAGTATACATTTCAATTTTACACCAAAGTACTTAGTGCAAACCTAATGGAAACACGTTTGGTTAACTTCCCACATGATTCTGAGATGACTGAAAGTTGCTTTATGCCTCTAGACATTAAGACAAAAAAGTTGTTATCTCAGTGCATACAATGCTTTGATGTAACAGTAGTATACACTTCAACTGTACTGAAAAGTCCTGACTGCAAACCTAATGCAAACACCTTTGGTTAACTTCCCACATGATTATGAGCAGTTAGAAAGGTGTTTCATGCCTCTATACATCAATACAACAAAGTTGTTATCTCAGTGCATACAATGCTTTGACAATACAAATAGTATACATTTCAATTTTACACCAAAGTACTTAGTGGAAACCTAACGAAAACACCTTAGGTTAATTTCCCACATGATTCTGAGATGACTGAAAGTTGTTTAATGCCTCTAGACATCAAGACAAAGAAGTTGTTATCTCAGTGCATACAATGCTTTGACAATACAAAGAGTATACATTTCAATTTTACACCAAAGTATTTACTGCAAACCTAATGGAAACAGCTTAGGTTAACTTCCCACATGATTCTGAAATGTCTGCAAGTTGTTTCATGCCTCTGTACATAAAGACAAAAAAGTTGATTTCTCAGAGATTAGAGTGCTTTGACATTAAAAGTATTATACATTTGAATTTTACACCAAAGTACTTAGTGCAAACCTAATGGAAACATCTTAGTTCAACTTCCCACAGGATTATGAGTAGTTTGAAAGTAGTTTCATGCCTCTGCTCATCAAGACAAAAAAGTTCTTTTCTCAGTGCTTCCAATGCTTTGACAATACAAATAGTATACATTTCAATTTTACAACAAAGTACTTACTGCAATCCTAATGGAAACACCTTAGGTTAACTTCCCACATGATTCTGAGATGACTGAAAGTTGTTTCATCCCTTTAGACATTAAGACAAAAAAGTTGTTATCTCAGTGCATACAATGCTTTGACGTAACAGTAGTATACACTTAAATTGTACTGAAAAGTCCTGACTGCAAACCTAATGGAAACACCTTTGGTTAACTTCCCTCATGATTATGAGCAGTTTGAAAGTTGTTTCATGCCTCTAGACATCAAGACAAAAAAGTTGTTATCTCAGTGCATACAATGCTTTGAAAATACAAAGAGTATACATTTCAATTTTACACCAAAGTACTTACTGCAAATCTAATGGAAACACCTTAGGTTAACTTCCCACATGATTCTGAAATGTCTGCAAGTTGTTTCATGCCTCTGTACATAAAGACAAAAAAGTTGATTTCTCAGAGAATAGAGTGCTTTGACATTAAAAGTATTATACATTTGAAATTTACACCAAACTACTTACTGCAAACCTAATAAAAACATCTTAGGTTAACTTCCCACATGATTATGAGTAGGTTGAAAGTCGTTTCATGCCTCTGCTCGTCAAGCCAAAAATTTCTTTTCTCAGTGCTTCCAATGCTTTGACAATACAAATAGTATACATTTCAATTTTACACCAAAGTACTTAGTGCAAACCTAATGGAAACACCTTAGGTTATCTTCCCACATGATTCTCAGATGACTGAAAGTTGTTTCATGCGTTTAGACATTAAGACAAAAAAGTTGTTATCTCAGTGCATACAATGCTTTGATGTAACAGCAGTATACACTTAAATTGCACTGAAAAGTCCTGACTGCAAACCTAATGGAAACACCTTAGGTTAACTTCCCACATGATTCTGAGATGACTGAAAGTTGTTTCATGCCTCTATACATCAAGACAACAAAGTTGTTATCTCAGTGCATACAATGCTTTGACAATACAAAGAGTATGCATTTCAATTTTAAACCAAAGTACTTACTGCAAACCTAATGGAAACACCTTTGGTTAACTTCCCAAATGATTATGAGCAGTTTGAAAGTTGTTTCATGCCTATATACATCAAGACAAAAAAGTTCTTTTCTCAGTGCTTACAAAGCTTTGCAAAACAAATAGTATACATTTCAATTTTACACCAAAGTACTTAGTGCAAACCTAATGGAAACACCTTAGGTTAACTTCCCACATGATTCTGAGATGACTGAAAGTTGTTTCATGCCTCTAGACATCAAGACAAAAAAGTCGTTATCTCAGTGCATACAATGCTTTGTCAATACAAATAGTATACATTTCAATTTTACACCAAAATACTTAGTGCAAACCTAATGGAAACACATTAGGTTATCTTCCCACATGATTCTGAGATGACTGAAAGTTGTTTCATGCCTCTAGACATCAAGACAAAAAAGTTGTTATCTCAGTGCATACAATGCTTTGACAATACAAAGAGTATGCATTTCAATTTTAAACCAAAGTACTTACTGCAAACCTAATGGAAACAACTTAGGTTAACTTAGCACATGATTCTGAAATGTCTGCAAGTTGTTTCATGCCGCTGTACATAAAATCAAAAAAGTTGTTATCTCAGTGCATACAATGCTTTGAAAATACAAAGAGTATACATTTCAATTTTACACCAAAGTACTTAGTGCAAATTTAATGGAAACACCTTAGTTCAACTTCCCACATGATTATGAGTAGTTTGAAAGTAGTTTCATGCCTCTGCTCATCAAGACAAAAAAGTTCTTTTCTCAGTGCTTCCAATGCTTTGACAATACAAATAGTAGACATTTCAATTTTACACCAAAGTACTTACTGCAAACCTAATGGAAACACCTTTGGTTAACTTCCCACCTGATTCTGAGATGACTGAAAGTTGTTTCATGCCTTTAGACATTAAGACAAAAAAGTTGTTATCTCAGTGCATACAATGCTTTGATGTAACAGTAGTATACACTTAAATTGCACTGAAAAGTCCTGACTGCAAACCCAATGGAAACACCTTTGGTTAACTTCCCACATGATTCTGAGATGACTGAAAGTTGTTTCATGCCTCTAGCCATCAAGACAAAAAAGTCGTTATCTCAGTGCATACAATGCTTTGTCAATACAAATAGTATACATTTCAATTTTACACCAAAATACTTAGTGCAAACCTAATGGAAACACATTAGGTTAACTTCCCACATGATTCTGAGATGACTGAAAGTTGCTTTATGCCTCTAGACATTAAGACAAAAAAGTTGTTATCTCAGTGCATACAATGCTTTGATGTAACAGTAGTATACACTTCAATTGTACTGAAAAGTCCTGACTGCAAACCTAATGCAAACACCTTTGGTTAACTTCGCACATGATTATGAGCAGTTAGAAAGGTGTTTCATGCCTCTATACATCAATACAACAAAGTTGTTATCTCAGTGCATACAATGCTTTGACAATACAAATAGTATACATTTCAATTTTACACCAAAGTACTTAGTGGAAACCTAACGGAAACACCTTAGGTTAATTTCCCACATGATTCTGAGATGACTGAAAGTTGTTTAATGCCTCTAGACATCAAGACAAAGAAGTTGTTATCTCAGTGCATACAATGCTTTGACAATACAAAGAGTATACATTTCAATTTTACACCAAAGTATTTACTGCAAACCTAATGGAAACAGCTTAGGTTAACTTCCCACATGATTCTGAAATGTCTGCAAGTTGTTTCATGCCTCTGTACATAAAGACAAAAAAGTTGATTTCTCAGAGATTAGAGTGCTTTGACATTAAAAGTATTATACATTTGAATTTTACACCAAAGTACTTAGTGCAAACCTAATGGAAACATCTTAGTTCAACTTCCCACAGGATTATGAGTAGTTTGAAAGTAGTTTCATGCCTCTGCTCATCAAGACAAAAAAGTTCTTTTCTCAGTGCTTCCAATGCTTTGACAATACAAATAGTATACATTTCAATTTTACAACAAAGTACTTACTGCAATCCTAACGGAAACACCTTAGGTTAACTTCCCACATGATTCTGAGATGACTGAAAGTTGTTTCATGCCTTTAGACATTAAGACAAAAAAGTTGTTATCTCAGTGCATACAATGCTTTGACGTAACAGTAGTATACACTTAAATTGTACTGAAAAGTCCTGACTGCAAACCTAATGGAAACACCTTTGGTTAACTTCCCTCATGATTATGAGCAGTTTGAAAGTTGTTTCATGCCTCTAGACATCAAGACAAAAAAGTTGTTATCTCAGTGCATACAATGCTTTGACAATACAGAAAGTATACATTTCAATTTTACACCAAAGTACTTACTGCAAACCTAATGGAAACAGCTTAGGTTAACTTCCCACATGATTCTGAAATGTCTGCAAGTTGTTTCATGCCTCTGTACAAAAAGACAAAAAAGTTGATTTCTCAGAGATTAGAGTGCTTTGAGATTAAAAGTATTATACATCTGAATTTTACACCAAAGTACTTAGTGCAAACCTAATGGAAACACTTTAGTTCAACTTCCCACATGATTATGAGTAGTTTGAAAGTAGTTTCATGCCTCTGCTCATCAAGACAAAAAGTTCTTTTCTCAGTGCTTCCACTGCTTTGACAATTCAAAGAGTATACATTTCAATTTTACACCAAAGTACTTAGTGCAAAGATAATGGAAACACATTAGGTTAACTTCCCACATGATTCTGAGATGACTGAAAGTTGTTTCATGCCTCTTGTACATAAAGTCAAAAAAGTTGTTATCTCAGTGCATACAATGCTTTGAAAATACAAAGAGTATACATTTCAATTTTAAACCAAAGTACTTACTGCAAACCTAATGGAAACACCTCAGGTTAACTTCCCACATCATTCAGAGATGTCTGAAAGTTGTATCATGCCTCTGCACATAAAGAGAAAAATGTTGATTTCTCTGAGCTTAGTGTGCTTTGACAATAAAAGTAGTTTTCATTTGAATTTTATACCAAAGTACTTACTGCAAACCTAATGGAAAAACCTTAGTTTAAGTTCCCGCAGGATTATGAGTAGTTTGAAAGTTGTTTCATGCCTCAACACATCAAGACAAAAAAGTTGTTATCTCAGTGCATACAATGCTTTGAGAAAGCAAATAGAATACATTTCAATTTTACACCAAAATACTTAGTGCAAACCTAATGGAAACACCTTAGGTTAACATCCCACATGATTCTAAGATATCTGAAATTGGTATCATGCCTCTGCACATAATGACAAAAAAGTTGATTTCTCAGTGAATACAATGCTTTGACGTAAAAGTAGTATACATTTCAATTGTACTCAAAAGTCCTGACTGCAAACCTAATGGAAACACCTTTGGTTAACTTCCCACATGATTATGAGTAGTTTGAAAGTTGTTTCATGCCTCTACACATCAAGATAAAAAAGTTGTTATCTCAGTGCATAGAATGCTTTGAGAATAGAAATAGTATACATTTCAATTTTACACCGAAGTACTTAGTGCAAACCTAATGGAAACACCTCAAGTTAACTTCCCACATGATTCTGAAATGTCTGCAAGTTGTTTCATGCCTCTGTACATAAAGACAAAAAAGTTGATTTCTCAGAGATTAGAGTGCTTTGACATTAAAAGTATTATACATTTGAATTTTACACCAAAGTACTTAGTGCAAACCTAATGGAAACATCTTAGTTCAACTTCCCACAGGATTATGAGTAGTTTGAAAGTAGTTTCATGCCTCTGCTCATCAAGACAAAAAAGTTCTTTTCTCAGTGCTTCCAATGCTTTGACAATACAAATAGTATACATTTCAATTTTACAACAAAGTACTTACTGCAATCCTAATGGAAACACCTTAGGTTAATTTCCCACATGATTCTGAGATGACTGAAAGTTGTTTCATGCCTTTAGACATTAAGACAAAAAAGTTGTTATCTCAGTGCATACAATGCTTTGACGTAACAGTAGTATACACTTAAATTGTACTGAAAAGTCCTGACTGCAAACCTAATGGAAACACCTTTGGTTAACTTCCCTCATGATTATGAGCAGTTTGAAAGTTGTTTCATGCCTCTAGACATCAAGACAAAAAAGTTGTTATCTCAGTGCATACAATGCTTTGACAATACAGAAAGTATACATTTCAATTTTACACCAAAGTACTTACTGCAAACCTAATGGAAACAGCTTAGGTTAACTTCCCACATGATTCTGAAATGTCTGCAAGTTGTTTCATGCCTCTGTACAAAAAGACAAAAAAGTTGATTTCTCAGAGATTAGAGTGCTTTGAGATTAAAAGTATTATACATCTGAATTTTACACCAAAGTACTTAGTGCAAACCTAATGGAAACACTTTAGTTCAACTTCCCACATGATTATGAGTAGTTTGAAAGTAGTTTCATGCCTCTGCTCATCAAGACAAAAAGTTCTTTTCTCAGTGCTTCCACTGCTTTGACAATACAAAGAGTATACATTTCAATTTTACACCAAAGTACTTAGTGCAAAGATAATGGAAACACATTAGGTTAACTTCCCACATGATTCTGAGATGACTGAAAGTTGTTTCATGCCTCTGTACATAAAGTCAAAAAAGTTGTTATCTCAGTGCATACAATGCTTTGAAAATACAAAGAGTATACATTTCAATTTTAAACCAAAGTACTTACTGCAAACCTAATGGAAACACCTCAGGTTAACTTCCCACATCATTCAGAGATATCTGAAAGTTGTATCATGCCTCTGCACATAAAGAGAAAAATGTTGATTTCTCTGAGCTTAGTGTGCTTTGACAATAAAAGTAGTTTTCATTTGAATTTTATACCAAAGTACTTACTGCAAACCTAATGGAAAAACCTTAGTTTAAGTTCCCGCAGGATTATGAGTAGTTTGAAAGTTGTTTCATGCCTCAACACATCAAGACAAAAAAGTTGTTATCTCAGTGCATACAATGCTTTGAGAAAGCAAATAGAATACATTTCAATTTTACACCAAAATACTTAGTGCAAACCTAATGGAAACACCTTAGGTTAACATCCCACATGATTCTAAGATATCTGAAATTGGTATCATGCCTCTGCACATAATGACAAAAAAGTTGATTTCTCAGTGAATACAATGCTTTGACGTAAAAGTAGTATACATTTCAATTGTACTCAAAAGTCCTGACTGCAAACCTAATGGAAACACCTTTGGTTAACTTCCCACATGATTATGAGTAGTTTGAAAGTTGTTTCATGCCTCTACACATCAAGATAAAAAAGTTGTTATCTCAGTGCATAGAATGCTTTGAAAATACAAAGAGTATACATTTCAATTTTACACAAAAGTACTTACTGCTAACCTAATGAAAACACCTTAGGTTAACTTCCCAGATGATTCTGAAATGTCTGCAAGTTGTTTCATGCCTCTGTACATGAAGACAAAAAAGTTGATTTCTCAGAGAATAGAGTGATTTGATATTAAAAGTATTATACAGTTGAAATTTACACCAAAGTACTTAGTGCAAACCTAATGGAAACACCTTAGGTTAACTTCCCACATGATTCTGAGATGACTGAAAGTTGTTTCATGCCTCTAGACATCAAGACAAAAAAGTTGTTATCTCAGTGCATACAGTGCTTTGACAATACAAAGAGTATGCATTTCAATTTAAAACCAAAGTACTTACTGCAAACCTAATGGAAACACCTTAGGTTAACTTCCCACATGATTCTGAGATGACTGAAAGTTGTTTCATGCCTTTAGACATTAAGACAAAAAAGTTGTTATCTCAGTGCATACAATGCTTTGATGTAACAGCAGTATACACTTAAATTGCACTGAAAAGTCCTGACTGCAAACCTAATGGAAACACCTTTGGTTAACTTCCCACATGATTCTGAGATGACTGAAAGTTGTTTCATGCCTCTAGACATCAAGACAAAAAAGTCGTTATCTCAGTGCATACAATGCTTTGTCAATACAAATAGTATACATTTCAATTTTACACCAAAATACTTAGTGCAAACCTAATGGAAACACATTAGGTTATCTTCCCACATGATTCTGAGATGACTGAAAGTTGTTTCATGCCTCTAGACATCAAGACAAAAAAGTTGTTATCTCAGTGCATACAATGCTTTGACAATACAAAGAGTATGCATTTCAATTTTAAACCAAAGTACTTACTGCAAACCTAATGGAAACAACTTAGGTTAACTTAGCACATGATTCTGAAATGTCTGCAAGTTGTTTCATGCCTCTGTACATAAAATCAAAAAAGTTGTTATCTCAGTGCATACAATGCTTTGAAAATACAAAGAGTATACATTTCAATTTTACACCAAAGTACTTAGTGCAAATTTAATGGAAACACCTTAGTTCAACTTCCCACATGATTATGAGTAGTTTGAAAGTAGTTTCATGCCTCTGCTCATCAAGACAAAAAAGTTCTTTTCTCAGTGCTTCCAATGCTTTGACAATACAAATAGTAGACATTTCAATTTTACACCAAAGTACTTACTGCAAACCTAATGGAAACACCTTAGGTTAACTTCCCACCTGATTCTGAGATGACTGAAAGTTGTTTCATGCCTCTAGACATCAAGACAAAAAAGTCGTTATCTCAGTGCATACAATGCTTTGTCAATACAAATAGTATACATTTCAATTTTACACCAAAATACTTAGTGCAAACCTAATGGAAACACATTAGGTTAACTTCCCACATGATTCTGAGATGACTGAAAGTTGTTTCATGCCTCTAGACATCAAGACAAAAAAGTCGTTATCTCAGTGCATACAATGCTATGAAAATACAAAGAGTATACATTTCAATTTTACACCAAAGTACTTAATGCAAACCTAATGGAAACACCGTAGGTTAACTTCCCACATGATTCTGAAATGTCTGCAAGTTGTTTCATGCCTCTGTACATAAAGAGAAAAAAGTTGATTTCTCAGAGAATAGAGTGCTTTGACATTAAAAGTATTATACATTTGAAATTTACACCAAGCTACTTAGTGCAAACCTAATGAAAACATCTTAGGTTAACTTCCCACATGATTATGAGTAGGTTGAAAGTCGTTTCATGCCTCTGCTGGTCAAGACAAAAAAGTTCTTTTCTCAGTGCTTCCAATGCTTTGACAATACAAATAGTATACATTTCAATTTTACACCAAAGTACTTAGTGCAAACCTAATGGAAACACCTTAGGTTATCTTCCCACATGATTCTCAGATGACTGAAAGTTGTTTCATGCCTCTAGACATCAAGACAAAAAAGTTGTTATCTCAGTGCATACAGAGCTTTAACAATTCAAAGAGTATACATTTCAATTTTACACCAAAGTACTTACTGCAAACCTAATGGAAACACTTAGGGTATCTTCCCACATGATTCTGAGATGACTGAAAGTTGTTTCATGCCTCTAGACATCAAGGCAAAAAAGTTGTTATCTCAGTGCATACAGTGCTTTGACAATACAAAGAGTATGCATTTCAATTTAAAACCAAAGTACTTACTGCAAACCTAATGGAAACACCTTAGGTTAACTTCCCACATGATTCTGAGATGACTGAAAGTTGTTTCATGCCTTTAGACATTAAGACAAAAAAGTTGTTATCTCAGTGCATACAATGCTTTGATGTAACAGCAGTATACACTTAAATTGCACTGAAAAGTCCTGACTGCAAACCTAATGGAAACACCTTTGGTTAACTTCCCACATGATTCTGAGATGACTGAAAGTTGTTTCATGCCTCTAGACATCAAGACAAAAAAGTCGTTATCTCAGTGCATACAATGCTTTGTCAATACAAATAGTATACATTTCAATTTTACACCAAAATACTTAGTGCAAACCTAATGGAAACACATTAGGTTATCTTCCCACATGATTCTGAGATGACTGAAAGTTGTTTCATGCCTCTAGACATCAAGACAAAAAAGTTGTTATCTCAGTGCATACAATGCTTTGACAATACAAAGAGTATGCATTTCAATTTTAAACCAAAGTACTTACTGCAAACCTAATGGAAACAACTTAGGTTAACTTAGCACATGATTCTGAAATGTCTGCAAGTTGTTTCATGCCGCTGTACATAAAATCAAAAAAGTTGTTATCTCAGTGCATACAATGCTTTGAAAATACAAAGAGTATACATTTCAATTTTACACCAAAGTACTTAGTGCAAATTTAATGGAAACACCTTAGTTCAACTTCCCACATGATTATGAGTAGTTTGAAAGTAGTTTCATGCCTCTGCTCATCAAGACAAAAAAGTTCTTTTCTCAGTGCTTCCAATGCTTTGACAATACAAATAGTAGACATTTCAATTTTACACCAAAGTACTTACTGCAAACCTAATGGAAACACCTTAGGTTAACTTCCCACCTGATTCTGAGATGACTGAAAGTTGTTTCATGCCTTTAGACATTAAGACAAAAAAGTTGTTATCTCAGTGCATACAATGCTTTGATGTAACAGTAGTATACACTTAAATTGCACTGAAAAGTCCTGACTGCAAACCCAATGGAAACACCTTTGGTTAACTTCCCACATGATTCTGAGATGACTGAAAGTTGTTTCATGCCTCTAGCCATCAAGACAAAAAAGTCGTTATCTCAGTGCATACAATGCTTTGTCAATACAAATAGTATACATTTCAATTTTACACCAAAATACTTAGTGCAAACCTAATGGAAACACATTAGGTTAACTTCCCACATGATTCTGGAGATGACTGAAAGTTGCTTTATGCCTCTAGACATTAAGACAAAAAAGTTGTTATCTCAGTGCATACAATGCTTTGATGTAACAGTAGTATACACTTCAATTGTACTGAAAAGTCCTGACTGCAAACCTAATGCAAACACGTTTGGTTAACTTCCCACATGATTATGAGCAGTTAGAAAGGTGTTTCATGCCTCTATACATCAATACAACAAAGTTGTTATCTCAGTGCATACAATGCTTTGACAATACAAATAGTATACATTTCAATTTTACACCAAAGTACTTAGTGGAAACCTAACGGAAACACCTTAGGTTAATTTCCCACATGATTCTGAGATGACTGAAAGTTGTTTAATGCCTCTAGACATCAAGACAAAGAAGTTGTTATCTCAGTGCATACAATGCTTTGACAATACAAAGAGTATACATTTCAATTTTACACCAAAGTATTTACTGCAAACCTAATGGAAACAGCTTAGGTTAACTTCCCACATGATTCTGAAATGTCTGCAAGTTGTTTCATGCCTCTGTACATAAAGACAAAAAAGTTGATTTCTCAGAGATTAGAGTGCTTTGACATTAAAAGTATTATACATTTGAATTTTACACCAAAGTACTTAGTGCAAACCTAATGGAAACATCTTAGTTCAACTTCCCACAGGATTATGAGTAGTTTGAAAGTAGTTTCATGCCTCTGCTCATCAAGACAAAAAAGTTCTTTTCTCAGTGCTTCCAATGCTTTGACAATACAAATAGTATACATTTCAATTTTACAACAAAGTACTTACTGCAATCCTAATGGAAACACCTTAGGTTAACTTCCCACATGATTCTGAGATGACTGAAAGTTGTTTCATGCCTTTAGACATTAAGACAAAAAAGTTGTTATCTCAGTGCATACAATGCTTTGACGTAACAGTAGTATACACTTAAATTGTACTGAAAAGTCCTGACTGCAAACCTAATGGAAACACCTTTGGTTAACTTCCCTCATGATTATGAGCAGTTTGAAAGTTGTTTCATGCCTCTAGACATCAAGACAAAAAAGTTGTTATCTCAGTGCATACAATGCTTTGACAATACAGAAAGTATACATTTCAATTTTACACCAAAGTACTTACTGCAAACCTAATGGAAACAGCTTAGGTTAACTTCCCACATGATTCTGAAATGTCTGCAAGTTGTTTCATGCCTCTGTACAAAAAGACAAAAAAGTTGATTTCTCAGAGATTAGAGTGCTTTGAGATTAAAAGTATTATACATCTGAATTTTACACCAAAGTACTTAGTGCAAACCTAATGGAAACACTTTAGTTCAACTTCCCACATGATTATGAGTAGTTTGAAAGTAGTTTCATGCCTCTGCTCATCAAGACAAAAAGTTCTTTTCTCAGTGCTTCCACTGCTTTGACAATACAAAGAGTATACATTTCAATTTTACACCAAAGTACTTAGTGCAAAGATAATGGAAACACATTAGGTTAACTTCCCACATGATTCTGAGATGACTGAAAGTTGTTTCATGCCTCTGTACATAAAGTCAAAAAAGTTGTTATCTCAGTGCATACAATGCTTTGACAATACAAAGAGTATACATTTCAATTTTACACCAAAGTACTTACTGCAAACCTAATGGAAACACCTAAGGTTAACTTCCCACATGATTCTGAAATGTCTGCAAGTTGTTTCATGCCCCTGTACATAAAGACAAAAAAGTTGATTTCTCAGAGAATAGAGTGCTTTGACATTAAAAGTATTATACATTTGAATTTTACACCAAAGTACTTAGTGCAAACCTAATGGAAACACCTTAGGTTAACTTCCCACATGATTCTGAGATGACTGAAAGTTGTTTCATGCCTCTAGACATCAAGACAAAAAAGTTCTTTTCTCAGTGCTTCCAAAGCTTTGCAATACAAATAATATACATTTCAATTTTACACCAAAGTACTTAGTGCAAACCTAATGAAAACACCTTAGGTTAACTTCCCACATTATTCTGAGATGACTGAAAGTTGTTTCATGCCTCTAGACATCAGGACAAAAAAGTTGTTCTCTCAGTGCATACAATGCTTTGACAATACAAAGAGTATACATTTCAATTTTACACCAAAGTACTTACTGCAAACCAAATGGAAACACCTTAGGTTAACTTCCCACATGATTCTGAGATGACTGAAAGTTGTTTCATGCCTCTAGACATCAAGACAAAAAAGTTGTTATCTCAGTGCATACAATGCTTTGACAATACAAAGAGTATGCATTTCAATTTTAAACCAAAGTACTTACTGCAAACCTAATGGAAACACCTTTGGTTAACTTCCCACATGATTATGAGCAGTTTGAAAGTTGTTTCATGCCTATATACATCAAGACAAAAAAGTTCTTTTCTCAGTGCTTCCAAAGCTTTGCAATACAAATAGTATACATTTCAATTTTACACCAAAGTACTTAGTGCAAACCTAATGGAAACACCTTAGGTTAACTTCCCACATGATTCTGAGATGACTGAAAGTTGTTTCATGCCTCCAGACATCAAGACAAAAAAAGTTGTTATCTCAGTGTATACAATGCTTTGACAATACAAAGAGTATACATTTCAATTTTACACCATAGTACTTACTGCAAACCTAATGGAAACACCTTAGGTTAACTTCCTACATGATTCTGAAATGTCTGCAAGTTGTTTCATGCCTCTGTACATAAAGACAAAAAAGTTGATTTCTCAGAGATTAGAGTGCTTTGACATTAAAAGTATTATAGATTTGAATTTTACACCAAAGTACTTAGTGCAAACCTAATGGAAACACCCTAGTTCAACTTCCCACATGATTATGAGTAGTTTGAAAGAAGTTTCATGCCTCTGCTCATCAAGACAAAAAAGTTCTTTTCTCAGTGCTTCCAAAGCTTTGACAATACAAATAGTATACATTTCAATTTTACACCAAAGAACTTACTGCAAAACTAATGGAAACACCTTAGGTTAACTTCCCACATGATTCTGAGATGACTGAAAGTTGTTTCATGCCTTTAGACATTAAGACAAAAAAGTTGTTATCTCAGTGCATACAATGCTTTGACGTAACAGTAGTATACACTTAAATTGTACTGAAAAGTCCTGACTGCAAACCTAATGGAAACACCTTTGGTTAACTTCCCTCCTGATTATGAGCAGTTTGAAAGTTTTTTCATGCCTCTATACATCAAGACAACAAAGTTCTTACTCAGTGCATACAATGCTTTGTCAGTACAAATAGTATACACTTCAATTTTACACCAAAGTACTTAGTGCAAACCTAATGGAAACACCTTAGGTTAACTTCCCACATGATTCTGAGATGACTGAAAGTTGTTTCATGCCTCTAGACATCAGGACAAAAAAGTTGTTCTCTCAGTGCATAGAATGCTTTGACAATACAAAGAGTATACATTTCAATTTTACACCAAAGTACTTACTGCAAACCTAATGGAAACACCTTAGGTTAACTTCCCACATGATTCTGAAATGTCTGCAAGTTGTTTCATGCCTCTGTACATAAAGACAAAAAAGTTGATTTCTCAGAGATTAGAGTGCTTTGACATTAAAAGTATTATAGATTTGAATTTTACACCAAAGTACTTAGTGCAAACCTAATGGAAACACCCTAGTTCAACTTCCCACATGATTATGAGTAGTTTGAAAGTAGTTTCATGCCTCTGCTCATCAAGACAAAAAAGTTCTTTTCTCAGTGCTTCCAATGCTTTGACAATACAAATAGTATACATTTCAATTTTACACCAAAGAACTTACTGCAAAACTAATGGAAACACCTTAGGTTAACTTCCCACACGATTCTGAGATGACTGAAAGTTGTTTCATGCCTTTAGACATTAAGACAAAAAAGTTGTTATCTCAGTGCATACAATGCTTTGACGTAACAGTAGTATTGTACTAAATTGTACTGAAAAGTCCTGACTGCAAACCTAATGGAAACACCTTTGGTTAACTTCCCTCATGATTATGAGCAGTTTGAAAGTTTTTTCATGCCTCTATACATCAAGACAACAAAGTTGTTATCTCAGTGCATACAATGCTTTGTCAGTACAAATAGTATACACTTCAATTTTACACCAAAGAACTTAGTGCAAACCTAATGGAAACACCTTAGGTTAACTTCCCACATGATTCTGAGATGACTGAAAGTTGTTTCATGCCTCTAGACATCAAGACAAAAAAGTTGTTAACTCAGTGCATACAATGCTTTGACAATACAAAGAGTATACATTTCAATTTTACACCAAAGTACTTACTGCAAACCTAATGGAAATACCTAAGGTTAACTTCCCACATGATTCTGAAATGTCTGCAAGTTGTTTCATGCCTCTGTACATAAAGACAAAAAAGTTGATTTCTCAGAGAATAGAGTGCTTTGACATTAAAAGTATTATACATTTGAATTTTACACCAAAGTACTTAGTGCAAACCTAATGGAAACACCTTAGGTTAACTTCCCAGATGATTCTGAGATGACTGAAAGTTGTTTCATGCCTCTAGACATCAAGACAAAAAAGTTGTTATCTCAGTGCATACAATGCTTTGACAATACAAAGAGTATGCATTTCAATTTTACACCAAAGAACTTACTGCAAAACTAATGGAAACACCTTAGGTTAACTTCCCACATGATTCTGAGATGACTGAAAGTTGTTTCATGCCTTTAGACATTAAGACAAAAAAGTTGTTATCTCAGTGCATACAATGCTTTGACGTAACAGTAGTATACACTTAAATTGTACTGAAAAGTCCTGACTGCAAACCTAATGGAAACACCTTTGCTTAACTTCCCTCATGATTATGAGCAGTTTGAAAGTTTTTTCATGCCTCTATACATCAAGACAACAAAGTTTTTATCTCAGTGCATACAATGCTTTGTCAGTACAAATAGTATACACTTCAATTTTACACCAAAGTCCTTACTGCAAACCTAATGGAAACACCTTAGGTTAACTTCCCACATGATTCTGAGATGACTGAAAGTTGTTTCATGCCTCT
Organism: Mobula birostris; assembly: GCF_030028105.1. NCBI lineage: Eukaryota > Metazoa > Chordata > Chondrichthyes > Myliobatiformes > Myliobatidae > Mobula > Mobula birostris. The sequence goes on from NW_027274613.1 coordinate 78,155, forward strand.
AGACATCAAGACAAAAAAGTTGTTATCTCAGTGCATACATGCTTTGACAATACAAAGAGTATACATTTCAATTTTACACCACAGTACTTACTGCAAACCTAATGGAAACACCTAAGGTTAACTTCCCACATGATTCTGAAATGTCTGCAAGTTGTTTCATGCCCCTGTACATAAAGACAAAAAAGTTGATTTCTCAGAGAATAGAGTGCTTTGACATTAAAAGTATTATACATTTGAATTTTACACCAAAGTACTTAGTGCAAACCTAATGGAAACACCTTAGGTTAACTTCCCACATGATTCTGAGATGACTGAAAGTTGTTTCATGCCTCTAGACATCAAGACAAAAAAGTTGTTATCTCAGTGCATACAATGCTTTGACAATACAAAGAGTATACATTTCAATTTTACACCAAAGTACTTACTGCAAACCTAATGGAAACACCTTAGGTTAACTTCCCACATGATTCTGAGATGACTGAAAGTTGTTTCATGCCTCTATACATCAAGACAACAAAGTTGTTATCTCAGTGCATACAATGCTTTGACAATACAAAGAGTATGCATTTCAATTTTAAACCAAAGTACTTACTGCAAACCTAATGGAAACACCTTTGGTTAACTTCCCACATGATTATGAGCAGTTTGAAAGTTGTTTCATGCCTATATACATCAAGACAAAAAAGTTCTTTTCTCAGTGCTTCCAAAGCTTTGCAATACAAATAATATACATTTCAATTTTACACGAAAGTACTTAGTGCAAACCTAATGAAAACACCTTAGGTTAACTTCCCACATTATTCTGAGATGACTGAAAGTTGTTTCATGCCTCTAGACATCAGGACAAAAAAGTTGTTCTCTCAGTGCATACAATGCTTCGACAATACAAAGAGTATACATTTCAATTTTACACCAAAGTACTTACTGCAAACCTAATGGAAACACCTTAGGTTAACTTCCCACATGATTCTGAGATGACTGAAAGTTGTTTCATGCCTCTAGACATCAAGACAAAAAAGTTGTTATCTCAGTGCATACAATGCTTTGACAATACAAAGAGTATGCATTTCAATTTTAAACCAAAGTACTTACTGCAAACCTAATGGAAACACCTTAGGTTAACTTCCTACATGATTCTGAAATGTCTGCAAGTTGTTTCATGCCTCTGTACATAAAGACAAAAAAGTTGATTTCTCAGAGATTAGAGTGCTTTGAGATTAAAAGTATTATAGATTTGAATTTTACACGAAAGTACTTAGTGCAAACCTAATGGAAACACCCTAGTTCAACTTCCCACATGATTATGAGTAGTTTGAAAGTAGTTTCATGCCTCTGCTCATCAAGACAAATAAGTTCTTTTCTCAGTGCTTCCAATGCTTTGACAATACAAATAGTATACATTTCAATTTTACACCAAAGAACTTACTGCAAAACTAATGGAAACACCTTAGGTTAACTTCCCACATGATTCTGAGATGACTGAAAGTTGTTTCATGCCTTTAGACATTAAGACAAAAAAGTTGTTATCTCAGTGCATACAATGCTTTGACGTAACAGTAGTATACACTTAAATTGTACTGAAAAGTCCTGACCTCAAACCTAATGGAAACACCTTTGCTTAACTTCCCTCATGATTATGAGCAGTTTGAAAATTTTCATGCCTCTATACATCAAGACAACAAAGTTGTTATCTCAGTGCATACAATGCTTTGTCAGTACAAATAGTATACACTTCAATTTTACACCAAAGTACTTAGTGCAAACCTAATGGAAACACCTTAGGTTAACTTCCCACATGATTCTGAGATGACTGAAAGTTGTTTCATGACTCTAGACATCAAGACAAAAAAGTTGTTATCTCAGTGCATACAATGCTTTGACAATACAAAGAGTATACATTTCAATTTTACACCACAGTACTTACTGCAAACCTAATGGAAACACCTAAGGTTAACTTCCCACATGATTCTGAAATGTCTGCAAGTTGTTTCATGCCCCTGTACATAAAGACAAAAAAGTTGATTTCTCAGAGAATAGAGTGCTTTGACATTAAAAGTGTTATACATTTGAATTTTACACCAAAGTACTTAGTGCAAACCTAATGGAAACACCTTAGGTTAACTTCCCAAATTATTCTGAGATGACTGAAAGTTGTTTCATGCCTCTAGACATCAAGACAAAAAAGTTGTTATCTCAGTGCATACAATGCTTTGATGTAACAGAAGTATACATTTCAATTGTACTGAAAAGTTCTGACTGCAAACCTAATGCAAACACCTTTGGTTAACTTCCCACATGATTATGAGCAGTTTGAAAGGTGTTTCATGCCTCTATACATCAAGACAACGAAGTTGTTATCTCAGTGCATACAATGCTTTGACAATACAAATACTATACACTTCAATTTTACACCAAAGTACTTACTGCAAACCTAATGGAAACACCTTAGGTTAACTTCCCACATGATTCTGAGATGACTGAAAGTTGTTTCATGCCTCTAGACATCAAGACAAAAAAGTTGTTATCTCAGTGCTTACAATGCTTTGACAATACAAAGAGTATGCATTTCAATTTTAAAGCAAAGTACTTACTGCAAACCTAATGGAAACTGCTTAGGTTAACTTCCCACATGATTCTGAAATGTCTGCAAGTTGTTTCATGCCTCTGTACATAAAGTCAAAAAAGTTGTTATCTCAGTGCATACAATGCTTTGAAAATACAAAGAGTATACATTTCAATTTTACACCAAAGTACTTACTGCAAACCTAATGGAAACACCTTAGGTTAACTTCCCACATCATTCTGAAACGTCTGCAAGTTGTTTCATGCCTCTGTACATAAAGACAAAAAAGTTGATTTCTCAGAGAATAGAGTGCTTTGACATTAAAAGTATTATACATTTGAATTTTACACCAAAGTCCTTAGTGCAAACCTGATGGAAACACCTTAGTTCAACTTCCCACATGATTATGAGTAGTTTGAAAGTAGTTTCATGCCTCTGCTCATCAAGACAAAAAAGTTCTTTTCTCAGTGCTTCCAATGCTTTGACAATACAAATATTATACATTTCAATTTTACGCCAAAGTACTTAGTGCAAACCTAATGGAAACACCTTAGGTTAACTTCCCACATGATTCTGAAATGTCTGCAAGTTGTTTCATGCCTCTGTACATAAAGACAAAAAAGTTGATTTCTCAGAGAATAGAGTGCTTTGACATTAAAAGTATTATACATTTGAAATTTACACCAAACTACTTACTGCAAGCCTAATAAAAACATCTTAGGTTAACTTCCCACATGATTATGAGTAGTTTGAAAGTAGTTTCATGCCTCTGCTCGTCAAGACAAAAAAGTTCTTTTCTCAGTGCTTCCAATGCTTTGACAATACAAATAGTATACATTTCAATTTTACACCAAAGTACTTAGTGCAAACCTAATGGAAACACCTTAGGTTAACTTCCCACATGATTCTGAGATGACTGAAAGTTGTTTCATGCCTCTAGACATCAAGACAAAAAAGTTGTTATCTCAGTGCATACAATGCTTTGACAATACAAAGAGCATACATTTCAATTTTACACCAAAGTACTTACTGCAAACCTAATGGAAACACTTAGGGTATCTTCCCACATGATTCTGAGATGACTGAAAGTTGTTTCATGCCTCTAGACATCAAGGCAAAAAAGTTGTTATCTCAGTGCATACAGTGCTTTGACAATACAAAGAGTATGCATTTCAATTTAAAACCAAAGTACTTACTGCAAACCTAATGGAAACACCTTAGGTTAACTTCCCACATGATTCTGAGATGACTGAAAGTTGTTTCATGCCTTTAGACATTAAGACAAAAAAGTTGTTATCTCAGTGCATACAATGCTTTGATGTAACAGCAGTATACACTTAAATTGCACTGAAAAGTCCTGACTGCAAACCTAATGGAAACACCTTTGGTTAACTTCCCACATGATTCTGAGATGACTGAAAGTTGTTTCATGCCTCTAGACATCAAGACAAAAAAGTCGTTATCTCAGTGCATACAATGCTTTGTCAATACAAATAGTATACATTTCAATTTTACACCAAAATACTTAGTGCAAACCTAATGGAAACACATTAGGTTATCTTCCCACATGATTCTGAGATGACTGAAAGTTGTTTCATGCCTCTAGACATCAAGACAAAAAAGTTGTTATCTCAGTGCATACAATGCTTTGACAATACAAAGAGTATGCATTTCAATTTTAAACCAAAGTACTTACTGCAAACCTAATGGAAACAACTTAGGTTAACTTAGCACATGATTCTGAAATGTCTGCAAGTTGTTTCATGCCTCTGTACATAAAATCAAAAAAGTTGTTATCTCAGTGCATACAATGCTTTGAAAATACAAAGAGTATACATTTCAATTTTATACCAAAGTACTTAGTGCAAATTTAATGGAAACACCTTAGTTCAACTTCCCACATGATTATGAGTAGTTTGAAAGTAGTTTCATGCCTCTGCTCATCAAGACAAAAAAGTTCTTTTCTCAGTGCTTCCAATGCTTTGACAATACAAATAGTAGACATTTCAATTTTACACCAAAGTACTTACTGCAAACCTAATGGAAACACCTTAAGTTAACTTCCCACCTGATTCTGAGATGACTGAAAGTTGTTTCATGCCTTTAGACATTAAGACAAAAAAGTTGTTATCTCAGTGCATACAATGCTTTGATGTAACAGTAGTATACACTTAAATTGCACTGAAAAGTCCTGACTGCAAACCTAATGGAAACACCTTTGGTTAACTTCCCACATGATTCTGAGATGACTGAAAGTTGTTTCATGCCTCTAGACATCAAGACAAAAAAGTCGTTATCTCAGTGCATACAATGCTTTGTCAATACAAATAGTATACATTTCAATTTTACACCAAAATACTTAGTGCAAACCTAATGGAAACACATTAGGTTAACTTCCCACATGATTCTGAGATGACTGAAAGTTGTTTCATGCCTCTAGACATCAAGACAAAAAAGTCGTTATCTCAGTGCATGCAATGCTATGAAAATACAAAGAGTATACATTTCAATTTTACACCAAAGTACTTAATGCAAACCTAATGGAAACACCGTAGGTTAACTTCCCACATGATTCTGAAATGTCTGCAAGTTGTTTCATGCCTCTGTACATAAAGAGAAAAAAGTTGATTTCTCAGAGAATAGAGTGCTTTGACATTAAAAGTATTATACATTTGAAATTTACACCAAGCTACTTACTGCAAACCTAATGAAAACATCTTAGGTTAACTTCCCACATGATTATGAGTAGTTTGAAAGTAGTTTCATGCCTCTGTTCGTCAAGACAAAAAAGGTCTTTTCTCAGTGCTTCCAATGCTTTGACAATACAAATAGTATACATTTCAATTTTACACCAAAGTACTTAGTGCAAACCTAATGGAAACACCTTAGGTTAACTTCCCACATGATTCTGAGATGACTGAAAGTTGTTTCATGCCTCTAGACATCAAGACAAAAAAGTTGTTATCTCAGTGCTTACAATGTTTTGACAAAACAAAGAGTATGCATTTCAATTTTAAAGCAAAGTACTTATTGCAAACCTAATGGAAACTGCTTAGGTTAACTTCCCACATGATTCTGAAATGTCTGCAAGTTGTTTCATGCCTCTGTACATAAAGACAAAAAAGTTCTTTTCTCAGTGCTTCCAATGCTTTGACAATACAAATAGTATACATTTCAATTTTACACCAAAGTACTTAGTGCAAACCTAATGGAAACACGTTTGGTTAACTTCCCACATGATTCTGAGATGACTGAAAGTTGCTTTATGCCTCTAGACATTAAGACAAAAAAGTTGTTATCTCAGTGCATACAATGCTTTGATGTAACAGTAGTATACACTTCAACTGTACTGAAAAGTCCTGACTGCAAACCTAATGCAAACACCTTTGGTTAACTTCCCACATGATTATGAGCAGTTAGAAAGGTGTTTCATGCCTCTATACATCAATACAACAAAGTTGTTATCTCAGTGCATACAATGCTTTGACAATACAAAAAGTATACATTTCAATTTTACACCAAAGTACTTAGTGGAAACCTAACGAAAACACCTTAGGTTAATTTCCCACATGATTCTGAGATGACTGAAAGTTGTTTAATGCCTCTAGACATCAAGACAAAGAAGTTGTTATCTCAGTGCATACAATGCTTTGACAATACAAAGAGTATACATTTCAATTTTACACCAAAGTATTTACTGCAAACCTAATGGAAACAGCTTAGGTTAACTTCCCACATGATTCTGAAATGTCTGCAAGTTGTTTCATGCCTCTGTACATAAAGACAAAAAAGTTGATTTCTCAGAGATTAGAGTGCTTTGACATTAAAAGTATTATACATTTGAATTTTACACCAAAGTACTTAGTGCAAACCTAATGGAAACATCTTAGTTCAACTTCCCACAGGATTATGAGTAGTTTGAAAGTAGTTTCATGCCTCTGCTCATCAAGACAAAAAAGTTCTTTTCTCAGTGCTTCCAATGCTTTGACAATACAAATAGTATACATTTCAATTTTACAACAAAGTACTTACTGCAATCCTAATGGAAACACCTTAGGTTAACTTCCCACATGATTCTGAGATGACTGAAAGTTGTTTCATCCCTTTAGACATTAAGACAAAAAAGTTGTTATCTCAGTGCATACAATGCTTTGACGTAACAGTAGTATACACTTAAATTGTACTGAAAAGTCCTGACTGCAAACCTAATGGAAACACCTTTGGTTAACTTCCCTCATGATTATGAGCAGTTTGAAAGTTGTTTCATGCCTCTAGACATCAAGACAAAAAAGTTGTTATCTCAGTGCATACAATGCTTTGAAAATACAAAGAGTATACATTTCAATTTTACACCAAAGTACTTACTGCAAATCTAATGGAAACACCTTAGGTTAACTTCCCACATGATTCTGAAATGTCTGCAAGTTGTTTCATGCCTCTGTACATAAAGACAAAAAAGTTGATTTCTCAGAGAATAGAGTGCTTTGACATTAAAAGTATTATACATTTGAAATTTACACCAAACTACTTACTGCAAACCTAATAAAAACATCTTAGGTTAACTTCCCACATGATTATGAGTAGGTTGAAAGTCGTTTCATGCCTCTGCTCGTCAAGACAAAAAAGTTCTTTTCTCAGTGCTTCCAATGCTTTGACAATACAAATAGTATACATTTCAATTTTACACCAAAGTACTTAGTGCAAACCTAATGGAAACACCTTAGGTTATCTTCCCACATGATTCTCAGATGACTGAAAGTTGTTTCATGCGTTTAGACATTAAGACAAAAAAGTTGTTATCTCAGTGCATACAATGCTTTGATGTAACAGCAGTATACACTTAAATTGCACTGAAAAGTCCTGACTGCAAACCTAATGGAAACACCTTAGGTTAACTTCCCACATGATTCTGAGATGACTGAAAGTTGTTTCATGCCTCTATACATCAAGACAACAAAGTTGTTATCTCAGTGCATACAATGCTTTGACAATACAAAGAGTATGCATTTCAATTTTAAACCAAAGTACTTACTGCAAACCTAATGGAAACACCTTTGGTTAACTTCCCAAATGATTATGAGCAGTTTGAAAGTTGTTTCATGCCTATATACATCAAGACAAAAAAGTTCTTTTCTCAGTGCTTACAAAGCTTTGCAAAACAAATAGTATACATTTCAATTTTACACCAAAGTACTTAGTGCAAACCTAATGGAAACACCTTAGGTTAACTTCCCACATGATTCTGAGATGACTGAAAGTTGTTTCATGCCTCTAGACATCAAGACAAAAAAGTCGTTATCTCAGTGCATACAATGCTTTGTCAATACAAATAGTATACATTTCAATTTTACACCAAAATACTTAGTGCAAACCTAATGGAAACACATTAGGTTATCTTCCCACATGATTCTGAGATGACTGAAAGTTGTTTCATGCCTCTAGACTTCAAGACAAAAAAGTTGTTATCTCAGTGCATACAATGCTTTGACAATACAAAGAGTATGCATTTCAATTTTAAACCAAAGTACTTACTGCAAACCTAATGGAAACAACTTAGGTTAACTTAGCACATGATTCTGAAATGTCTGCAAGTTGTTTCATGCCTCTGTACATAAAATCAAAAAAGTTGTTATCTCAGTGCATACAATGCTTTGAAAATACAAAGAGTATACATTTCAATTTTACACCAAAGTACTTAGTGCAAATTTAATGGAAACACCTTAGTTCAACTTCCCACATGATTATGAGTAGTTTGAAAGTAGTTTCATGCCTCTGCTCATCAAGACAAAAAAGTTCTTTTCTCTGTGCTTCCAATGCTTTGACAATACAAATAGTAGACATTTCAATTTTACACCAAAGTACTTACTGCAAACCTAATGGAAACACCTTTGGTTAACTTCCCACCTGATTCTGAGATGACTGAAAGTTGTTTCATGCCTTTAGACATTAAGACAAAAAAGTTGTTATCTCAGTGCATACAATGCTTTGATGTAACAGTAGTATACACTTAAATTGCACTGAAAAGTCCTGACTGCAAACCCAATGGAAACACCTTTGGTTAACTTCCCACATTATTCTGAGATGACTGAAAGTTGTTTCATGCCTCTAGCCATCAAGACAAAAAAGTCGTTATCTCAGTGCATACAATGCTTTGTCAATACAAATAGTATACATTTCAATTTTACACCAAAATACTTAGTGCAAACCTAATGGAAACACATTAGGTTAACTTCCCACATGATTCTGAGATGACTGAAAGTTGCTTTATGCCTCTAGACATTAAGACAAAAAAGTTGTTATCTCAGTGCATACAATGCTTTGATGTAACAGTAGTATACACTTCAATTGTACTGAAAAGTCCTGACTGCAAACCTAATGCAAACACCTTTGGTTAACTTCGCACATGATTATGAGCAGTTAGAAAGGTGTTTCATGCCTCTATACATCAATACAACAAAGTTGTTATCTCAGTGCATACAATGCTTTGACAATACAAATAGTATACATTTCAATTTTACACCAAAGTACTTAGTGGAAACCTAACGGAAACACCTTAGGTTAATTTCCCACATGATTCTGAGATGACTGAAAGTTGTTTAATGCCTCTAGACATCAAGACAAAGAAGTTGTTATCTCAGTGCATACAATGCTTTGACAATACAAAGAGTATACATTTCAATTTTACACCAAAGTATTTACTGCAAACCTAATGGAAACAGCTTAGGTTAACTTCCCACATGATTCTGAAATGTCTGCAAGTTGTTTCATGCCTCTGTACATAAAGACAAAAAAGTTGATTTCTCAGAGATTAGAGTGCTTTGACATTAAAAGTATTATACATTTGAATTTTACACCAAAGTACTTAGTGCAAACCTAATGGAAACATCTTAGTTCAACTTCCCACAGGATTATGAGTAGTTTGAAAGTAGTTTCATGCCTCTGCTCATCAAGACAAAAAAGTTCTTTTCTCAGTGCTTCCAATGCTTTGACAATACAAATAGTATACATTTCAATTTTACAACAAAGTACTTACTGCAATCCTAATGGAAACACCTTAGGTTAACTTCCCACATGATTCTGAGATGACTGAAAGTTGTTTCATGCCTTTAGACATTAAGACAAAAAAGTTGTTATCTCAGTGCATACAATGCTTTGACGTAACAGTAGTATACACTTAAATTGTACTGAAAAGTCCTGACTGCAAACCTAATGGAAACACCTTTGGTTAACTTCCCTCATGATTATGAGCAGTTTGAAAGTTGTTTCATGCCTCTAGACATCAAGACAAAAAAGTTGTTATCTCAGTGCATACAATGCTTTGACAATACAGAAAGTATACATTTCAATTTTACACCAAAGTACTTACTGCAAACCTAATGGAAACAGCTTAGGTTAACTTCCCACATGATTCTGAAATGTCTGCAAGTTGTTTCATGCCTCTGTACAAAAAGACAAAAAAGTTGATTTCTCAGAGATTAGAGTGCTTTGAGATTAAAAGTATTATACATCTGAATTTTACACCAAAGTACTTAGTGCAAACCTAATGGAAACACTTTAGTTCAACTTCCCACATGATTATGAGTAGTTTGAAAGTAGTTTCATGCCTCTGCTCATCCAGACAAAAAGTTCTTTTCTCAGTGCTTCCACTGCTTTGACAATACAAAGAGTATACATTTCAATTTTACACCAAAGTACTTAGTGCAAAGATAATGGAAACACATTAGGTTAACTTCCCACATGATTCTGAGATGACTGAAAGTTGTTTCATGCCTCTGTACATAAAGTCAAAAAAGTTGTTATCTCAGTGCATACAATGCTTTGAAAATACAAAGAGTATACATTTCAATTTTAAACCAAAGTACTTACTGCAAACCTAATGGAAACACCTCAGGTTAACTTCCCACATCATTCAGAGATGTCTGAAAGTTGTATCATGCCTCTGCACATAAAGAGAAAAATGTTGATTTCTCTGAGCTTAGTGTGCTTTGACAATAAAAGTAGTTTTCATTTGAATTTTATACCAAAGTACTTACTGCAAACCTAATGGAAAAACCTTAGTTTAAGTTCCCGCAGGATTATGAGTAGTTTGAAAGTTGTTTCATGCCTCAACACATCAAGACAAAAAAGTTGTTATCTCAGTGCATACAATGCTTTGAGAAAGCAAATAGAATACATTTCAATTTTACACCAAAATACTTAGTGCAAACCTAATGGAAACACCTTAGGTTAACATCCCACATGATTCTAAGATATCTGAAATTGGTATCATGCCTCTGCACATAATGACAAAAAAGTTGATTTCTCAGTGAATACAATGCTTTGACGTAAAAGTAGTATACATTTCAATTGTACTCAAAAGTCCTGACTGCAAACCTAATGGAAACACCTTTGGTTAACTTCCCACATGATTATGAGTAGTTTGAAAGTTGTTTCATGCCTCTACACATCAAGATAAAAAAGTTGTTATCTCAGTGCATAGAATGCTTTGAGAATAGAAATAGTATACATTTCAATTTTACACCGAAGTACTTAGTGCAAACCTAATGGAAACACCTCAAGTTAACTTCCCACATGATTCTGAAATGTCTGCAAGTTGTTTCATGCCTCTGTACATAAAGACAAAAAAGTTGATTTCTCAGAGATTAGAGTGCTTTGACATTAAAAGTATTATACATTTGAATTTTACACCAAAGTACTTAGTGCAAACCTAATGGAAACATCTTAGTTCAACTTCCCACAGGATTATGAGTAGTTTGAAAGTAGTTTCATGCCTCTGCTCATCAAGACAAAAAAGTTCTTTTCTCAGTGCTTCCAATGCTTTGACAATACAAATAGTATACATTTCAATTTTACAACAAAGTACTTACTGCAATCCTAATGGAAACACCTTAGGTTAACTTCCCACATGATTCTGAGATGACTGAAAGTTGTTTCATGCCTTTAGACATTAAGACAAAAAAGTTGTTATCTCAGTGCATACAATGCTTTGACGTAACAGTAGTATACACTTAAATTGTACTGAAAAGTCCTGACTGCAAACCTAATGGAAACACCTTTGGTTAACTTCCCTCATGATTATGAGCAGTTTGAAAGTTGTTTCATGCCTCTAGACATCAAGACAAAAAAGTTGTTATCTCAGTGCATACAATGCTTTGACAATACAGAAAGTATACATTTCAATTTTACACCAAAGTACTTACTGCAAACCTAATGGAAACAGCTTAGGTTAACTTCCCACATGATTCTGAAATGTCTGCAAGTTGTTTCATGCCTCTGTACAAAAAGACAAAAAAGTTGATTTCTCAGAGATTAGAGTGCTTTGAGATTAAAAGTATTATACATCTGAATTTTACACCAAAGTACTTAGTGCAAACCTAATGGAAACACTTTAGTTCAACTTCCCACATGATTATGAGTAGTTTGAAAGTAGTTTCATGCCTCTGCTCATCAAGACAAAAAGTTCTTTTCTCAGTGCTTCCACTGCTTTGACAATACAAAGAGTATACATTTCAATTTTACACCAAAGTACTTAGTGCAAAGATAATGGAAACACATTAGGTTAACTTCCCACATGATTCTGAGATGACTGAAAGTTGTTTCATGCCTCTGTACATAAAGTCAAAAAAGTTGTTATCTCAGTGCATACAATGCTTTGAAAATACAAAGAGTATACATTTCAATTTTAAACCAAAGTACTTACTGCAAACCTAATGGAAACACCTCAGGTTAACTTCCCACATCATTCAGAGATGTCTGAAAGTTGTATCATGCCTCTGCACATAAAGAGAAAAATGTTGATTTCTCTGAGCTTAGTGTGCTTTGACAATAAAAGTAGTTTTCATTTGAATTTTATACCAAAGTACTTACTGCAAACCTAATGGAAAAACCTTAGTTTAAGTTCCCGCAGGATTATGAGTAGTTTGAAAGTTGTTTCATGCCTCAACACATCAAGACAAAAAAGTTGTTATCTCAGTGCATACAATGCTTTGAGAAAGCAAATAGAATACATTTCAATTTTACACCAAAATACTTAGTGCAAACCTAATGGAAACACCTTAGGTTAACATCCCACATGATTCTAAGATATCTGAAATTGGTATCATGCCTCTGCACATAATGACAAAAAAGTTGATTTCTCAGTGAATACAATGCTTTGACGTAAAAGTAGTATACATTTCAATTGTACTCAAAAGTCCTGACTGCAAACCTAATGGAAACACCT